>NW_027106118.1:744996-751895 GCF_000696795.3 Halyomorpha halys | reverse complement strand
ATGAAAATTGCATTTAATATGGTCCGAGCAGATGACATCTATAGATCGGTGCCAAAAGAGAGAAGAAAAAAAGTCTTATATCACTGGTGATTGATGGGGCCCCGGGTGTGTTTGTTGTCCTGAGTGGATGTTCTCGTGGAAGTAGATCAACAAAAGGACGTACCTCCGCCCGCCTTGTCCTCTTGGAGGTAGAGCCGAAGTGGTCCGCCTTGGTTAAAATGATGTAGATGACGGAGGTGGTCAGGATACGGGCAACTACGAGTGCGTAGTGAGGAGACAATGGAGACGATATGTGTGTGCGTAGTGAGACATTAAGAAGTTGTCTCTCTATTTTTAGAATAAAAAACAACAGAGAGTAGTTGTTTTGTTTTTTGACGTAATAAAAATCATATGTTCCTATAATCGATTTGTGGACCATATGTTGGTCGCAACAATAATAATTATTAAAAAAAAATAAATTAAATAAAAAATAATAATAGTAAAAAAAAATGAAAGGACTTTGAAGTGAATAATAATGCTCAAATTTTACAATTAGTGAATTAATATAATATTGAGAATAAAACAAGATGATACAGAATACAATAAAAATAAGGATCCAGTAATATCTAAATAAATAATATATATTACCAAGCACACACATGCATAGCTAATTCTAATGGTAATATAATAAATAATTACGCTGACTTAGGAAAAAATAGAGGCAGATATGGTCATTTGGTAAATCAAAATCAGTTGTTGGGAATTATAGAAGTAAGAAAGTACCTAGTAAAATATTTCTTTTTTCATTTTCTGTTGGAGTTGATTTATTTATTAGTTCTTCTAGTGAGGGATTGAACAGATATGGTATAGATTGAAATACGTTTATCAAATAAATTGTTATAGGGTGGTTCGATAAATTTTTCTTTTTTTTCTAACATTTTTCAGATACATTATCTCTTTTCTAAATAAATTACTATCCATAAATTTTAAGATAATATATTAAAAATAAAATAGTTTAGGTGGTAAAGAACCAACAATTTTAAGATTTTCTGCTTTATTACTGCGGTGCGTTATTGTTCTTGATGTTCCATGCTGCCAGATTTGATAAATGACTATCAACACTGGCACCATAACATTCGATCCCATATCTTAATATTAATTCAAATAGTGCTTTGTACATCATTACTAAAGCTTTTTATTTACAAATTGGAGGTAATAAATTTTATATGAGGATACTATTAATCTCTTTAAAACATTTACTATGTATGGTTCCTAAGAAGAAGCATTATCCACAGTAACACCTAGATATTTATATTTTTCAACATTTAATGTTTTACAGCAACATATTTTTATATTATTAATGTTAGTAACTTACTCAATTTTTCAGTAAAATTAGGAAATTGATAAACAAACAATTTATAATTTAACTTATTTACTACTAATATTTGAAAAATCAATTGTAGTTTCCTTGTTATACGTTTGTAAATAGTTTTATTCATTTATTTATTGACATTTACAATTGTATTTACATAAAAATACATCCAGTGAATTTGATGTATGATTATAATGATACGATACAGGCTTGCAGAGAAACTACCCATTGGTAGCACTCTAATAATATTTCTACATTGGAAGGTCTATAGGTCATCTTCTATTCAGGCGCCTCGGAGGATTGTCAGGAACGGAAGAGGAAGGAAGGATAGAGACTAGCGGGTTTGGGTGGTTAGGCAGCTTATATTAGAAGGATTCATATCTGGTTCGGGCCTCATCGGTTACATATGGAACATTAAGGTTCCATATCAACTAGTAAACCTAAGACGTTTTATTAACTTATTAATTATTACCATCTTGAATTTCATTTCTGTTTATATAGTTTTTCTCATAGACTAAATTGGAATTTCATTATCATTACTTTCTTTTTTGATCTCAAATAATATCTTGACTATGCCCCACACAATAGTTCAAAGGATTATCGTAGAAGTACTAGTTTGTAAAATATTTGCGTAAATTTTCGAAATGTTGATTTTTTCTTTCTTTTGTTTTTAATTGATGGTTATAGACTATTGTATGTCATATTTTTTGTATTAGTACAAAAATGTTGATATTTATTTAGTAAAACAGTTGATTATGAAATATTTTATATCAGGACGTATAAGATTTAAACTTAAGGCTCAAATTGAAGCTAGTTAAATGCACTATAAAGTAGTTTATAATGAATATATTCGTAGGATTAATATTTTAGAAAAATTAATTTACAAAATGTTGATTTATTGTATTTGAAAAAAAAATGTTGGTTGAGAAATATCGGGAGATTTCCAAGGAGGGCAATCCCCTCCTTTCCCTTCGAGATGCCTATTGACCTATCTGTATAAGAGATTTAACTAATTTAAAACCAATATTTAATTTTAATCAAAGTTTAACGTCAATGATTACTAATATTTTAAGATATGTGACAGGCAGAATGGGGTGGAGGGACAGATCTCCCCTGGAGATACTTATACCATAAATACCTCGCCTTTGCTGACACCTGTTACCATGGTATTTATACTCAGTGGATAAAAAAATATTCTGTTATCTAATAACTTTCCCTGTAATAGAATTATTAATAATAACAAAACCCTATTCTTCTTTCTTCAGCTAATACTCAACAGCCATCCTCTATTTTCTTATATAGATCCCTAACTTATGTCTCCATCTTTTGTGATGTCATTAAGAAATCCTTATATTGATCTATCCGTAATCTATGCTTTTCTAGGGATTCCATAAGGAACATTTCAAAGTTTATCCAGTTCTATAAGATTCAACTCTTTTACCGTTCTCAAATTAATTCCTTTTATATTGGCGCGACCGAAAATCATTATGAAACCCTTGGGTGTCCTCATTCTCTTCATCTTCATGTAACGTTACTTCCTCAAAACTTTCAGAAACAGATTTCCTTAAATCACTCTTTCGATTTCGAAAAGAGTTCTACCTTAGCTACGGCCCCCGACCATACCAATAAATTCATGATTGAATCCATTTACTTCCCTATCTACCTTATTTGCCTGGTCAAGGTCGTTATTTTCATATCTCACGGTGGGATCCAGAATGATTACCGACTTCCCCTTCTTAGGAAAAGCAACTATATCCGCATATCTTGTGGATCCATCCGTATCTACACAGTAAACCTCGTCAAAGCAAGCAAAATCTCTTTCTTTTAGGAGCTTTATTAACTCGTATTTCACTCTATGATGTCGCCGTGTTATGAGAAGGGAGTTGTTGGGGCATTTCCCCAGCACATGTGCTGGTGTTTCCGGCTCTCTGTTGCTTTTGCGACAGAGGGACCCAACTTCTCTATCCTGTCCGCTGACACCTAGGACTCCACGTAGGGGTGCATAATTTATATTCAATTTCAGGGCATTGGACCATTCAGAGCCCGTATTTGTTTATCGTATATAAACTTATTTGCTCTCGAGGTCTCTTAGAAATGGCGTACTCCAATGCCCTGCCACCTGCAATTAGCCCATTCCTCGAATGCATTTTCACGTAGCGACTGTCGTAGAGCTTTCACACTGCGATGCCCCTGATCAACGCTCAGTCTATCGGCAAATTCAGCAATCTCGGCTGAACAATGGAAAGTGGACTAGAACAGAGCATCGGGTACATTTGACAGTCGCTGAGCAATGGACCAGTGTTATAGGGGAGCCTCCCATTGGCAGCGGATCAAGCCTAGACCTCGGTACCTCCTCGGAGCATACAACATCGCCGTGGAGGTGTTCGCAGGGAGCCCTATAATGGCTTTAACACTTCTGCGAATCATTGTGTCGATGCCATCCTGGATTTCAGGACGTAGCTTTGTGAGGGGAGCAGTTTGGAGAGGGTATGTAAGACCCGGGAACACATACTGGTTAACAATGTTGACCTTCTGCTCGGGCTTAATAGTACAAGAGCCGGGAAGAGAAAAAGGTAGTTATCTCACCCCAATTTTCGATTACTTTAATGAAAACTATGTATAATTACTAGTCAAAATTGATGAGTCTGCCAAGTATAGGTAGGGGGAATAAAAAATGGTGGTTCTTTCAAAACCTTAAAAAAACATTAATTTTTCATTCGGAGCTCTATATCTTAAAAACTACCAACAACACTAGAAAATCTGAGAGAGCATTATTTAAAGAAGAGTAAATTTGCTGAAATATTAGCCCTAAAAGAGCTATTTACGTCCAATAGTTCTCGAGATATAGCTTTTTAAAAAGTAAAATTTCTTAAAAATCTTCTGAAAGATTAGCAATTACTTAATTTATTTTGAGAAATCTATATCTCAGGAACTATGTGACGTACAGATATCTATTAGCACTCAAATTAAAGCTAGTGGACTATAAAGAAGTTCATGACCTTTACCTTTGGAATAGTAGTTTTCATAATATTTGCTAAAATAATTTGATTTATAGTTGTTCGGACAATAAGTATGATTTATGAAAAACTTCATTTCAGAAACTATCGGACGTACAGATGTCTGCTAGCGCTCAAATTAAAGCTAGTTAAATTGACTACAATATAGTTGATTATATTTATCTTTTTAGGAGTAGTAGTTTTTATGATATTTGACAAAATAAACTCACAAAATGTTAATTTCTAGTTGTTCGTATAAAATGTTGGATTTTTGAAAAAATATATCTCTAGATCCATAAGACATATATATGTCTGCCAATACTCAAAATAAAGGACATTTAACTTACTATAAAGTAGTTTATGACACATATCTTCGTAGAGATAGTATTATTTATGATATTGGCATATGAACATAAATTTGGCAAATGCAAATTTGTCCGAACAACTATAAATCAATTTATTTTAGCGAATTTGATATAAACTATTACTCCTACGAAGATAAACTACTTTTAATTTTTTTTAAAGATGAACTATTACTCCTACATCATAAACTACTTTATAGCTCATTAACCTAGCTTTAATTTGAGTGCTAATAGACATCTGTACGTCAAATGGTTTTTGAGATATAAAATTTTTCAAAATAAATTCACCAACTACTGATCTTTCAGTAGTTTTTTATTTTTATGAAATGTTGCTTTTTAAAAAGCTATATCTCGAAAACTATTTAACGTAAATAACTCTATTAGGGCTCATATTTTAGCTAATTTACATTTCTTTAAATGACGTTCTCTTAGGTTTTCTTGTATTGTTCCTACTTTTTAAGATATAGAGCTCCGAATGAATGAAAAATCGCTTTGAAACAGCCGCTATTTTTTATTCTCCCTACCTATACTTGGCAGACTCATCAATTTCGACTATTAGTTATACACAGCTTTCAATTAGGTAATCAAAAATTGGTGTGAGATAACTGCCTTTTTTCTTCTCTTGGGCTCTTGTACTATAAGCAAGCACGAGATGACGAGCTTATCCAGATTCTTATTTAACTTTGTCACCGAATCCTCGTTGAACTGTAGCTCTCCCGAGAATGTGCATCCTAAATATTTTATAGTGTCACCTTCTTTCATTGTTAGGATGCAATCTCCATCGGAGATACGAAGGAAGCTTCGTCGATTCCAGCTCTCCTTTATTTATGACGATGCCCACACTCTTTTGAGGATTCAATGGCAAACCGATTTCTTTGAACGTCCTCTGTACGATATCAATAACTCTTTCCGTAGCAACCTTGTCGCTTGCTGAAACCGCCTGGTCATCCGTGAACCCTGTGAGGACCACACAACCTTGGTCACTATTGAGCTTATATCCATATTTACTTACAAAGTTTTGCTCGCACAGGTCGCGGTATAGATGGTCTATGGCCAGGTTGAATAGCGAAGACGACAAGGGCCCGCCTTGAGATACTCCACGCTTTACTCTGATTTGGCTTGTTGAGGGGGCTCCTACATTTATTTTGATGTTTTTTGTAGTAAGGAGAGCTTAAATCACATTTCTAAGATCCGGCGACACACCCCTCGCCTTCAGTGAGCTCACAATATGATCATGGCCAACATTATCAAAAGAACCAACAACGTGGATAAATACCACTGCGCAATTACTTTTCTTAACGCTTGCATCCTTTAAAATCGCATCGATAATTCTCGCGTTGATGTGCGTACTATTTTGCTCACGTAGGCTTTTGAAAGTAGCAGATCATTTTGCGATGTCTTCCTTTATTTTAGATTTTTCATCCTCTCCGTTTTTAGGACCTATTACATTCCTAATTATTCCCCTCAGTGTGTTATTATTAGCCTCCCTGGGATGTTTCTTTGCGATATGGGTTCCGAGCCCTCTTTCACCCAATAGAAGCTTTTAGTTCTAATTGTTTATATAAAAGTAGACACTCGTTACATGAACTGCTATTTCATTTCATTTTGGGTGGGAGATGATATACTATTCTTCTCTTCTTTACGAAATTCAGGGTATGTATTTAAGGAAGGCCCCTCAAAGTTTTTTAATGGGACTTTTGGATGTTGCACTCTAGTGGCAAACACATGGAAGTGTAGAGTTGGTTGCGATATATTGGTCTGTACAGGTGGAAGTGTTTGCGCATTATCATTTAAGGCAACACCATTTTGCTACTTGTTCTACAACACAACATGAGTGAGTAGATCTTCACCACACTCAGGCTAGAGGGACAGCGGATGAGAGAAGAAAAGAGCCAGAGAGAAGTTCCATTTAAACATCAATAGAACATCACACTATGTTCCCTAGAGCATAGTAACCAAAAAGAGCAAGTAACCTATAATACCTTCCATTATTGCGTGTAAACTCAGTCTTATCAATAGTCAAAAGTAGTTGTTTTTTTTTGTTTTTTTTAATTATTTATTTATTGTAATTTACAACTGTATAATATAATACAATAAGTAAATATGTAGTATGTTTCATATACACTTGAAAATCTTGGGAAGGAACCACCCATTGGTGGTACTTCAAACATTAATTTAAACTAGAAGGTC
>NW_027106118.1:734081-744246 GCF_000696795.3 Halyomorpha halys | reverse complement strand
AAAGAATGGGACCTAAGATACTACCTTGAGGAACACCGGCGGGCTGAGAAAAGAGAGACGAGTAGGCTAGGAAAAGTAGTTTAAATTCTAACAACTATCTTGTAAACCCTTTTGGCAAAACAAACATAATCAAATGTTGTAATTTATAACTATTACAAGTAGAGGTTTTATTTTCATTTTATTCACTATAATTAATTTTGTTTTAAATACAGTCCACTCCAGCGATACTAGCAAATTATAATTAATTGGGGTAATATATAAAATATGGCGACAATGAAATGATCAAATGTTGTTCTAAATGATTTGGAACCTTAAGTTGCTGCTACGAGTATGGGAAAACATTATAATCCCAATTTACAAGAAAGGCAATCAAAGCGAATGTGGTAACTATATGCTAGTATGCCTATTCTCAGTAGTGTACAAAATATACACTTAGATATTATAGTAGCGATTGCGGGGTATTGTGGAACAAGACATTGAAGAAGAGCAAGTGGCTTTCAGACATGGAAGACAGAACCAGGAAAACATTTTTTCCTTGAGAATGATTATAGAGAAAGCGTGAGACAGGGGAAATACAGTCTATTTGGCATTCCTGGATCTGAGGGCGGCTTTTGACTCAGTCCAGAGGCAGGAGATATAGGACACACTAAAAACAAGAAGAGTGTCAGCAAATTTGGTAGGTGCAATAAAATCAGTTTACCAAGACCCAAAGGGCATTCTAAGACTTAATGGTCAAACATCGCGGCCTTTCCACTTTTATAAGGGAGTAAAGCAGAGAGACAGCATGAGCCCACTACTGTTTGTCCTTATGAATGAGATATGGAAGGTTTGTAAAAGGAGATGCCCAAAAGGAATAGTATGTTTCTGGAACCTAACTCCAGTACTGGCTCAAGCGATGATATATGCAGATGATATTGTACTGATAGCTGACTCTGAAGAGGCTCTTCAGACATCCTTGGATGAATGGAATCAGGAACTGAAGATAAGAGGTTTGCAAATAAACCCTAACAAAAGCAAAATTATGTGTGTCGGAAGAGAAAATGCAGAGCCTAGGGTTTTGTGTAATAGTGAACCCATCGAACTTACGAATACTTATACGTATCTAGGGACCATAATAAGTAAAGATGGTAAAATAGACCAGGAGGTTCTAAATCGAGTGAAGAAAGCTAATGGAGTTTACCATCAGATTTCTAAAACTCTTATAGGCAAGCAAGAAGTAAGCAGAGCAGTCATAATACGGATATTTAAATCCATGTTCCTCGCAATCCTCCTGTAAGAATCAGAAAGCTGGACAGCCCTCGCCAAGCACGTAGGAAGGATAAAGTCAGCAGAAATGAAATTCCTCCGAAGAATAGTTGGTAAGAACAGGAGAGATTGTGTCAGAAATGAAAGAATTGGGGAGGATCTGGATGTGAAATCAGTGCGAGACACAATGCAATAGCGGTAACTGGAGTGGTATGAACACGTCTGTAGAATGGACGATACCAGAAAAGCCAAGTGGTATTTGGAAGCAAGGTCGGAAGGAAGACGGCCTCGTGGCAGACCCAGATGCATGTACCCTGAGTACATTGGAAAACTAGGGGCAGCAAGAGGACGCACCATCCCGGAGATAAGAAGACTAGCCTGGGACAGGGACCGGTGGACTAGATGGACTGAGACTGCGACTCCACGTGTGACGGTACACAGGAGTCGGAGGAAGAAGAAGGGGTAAAATTTCCCAACTATGAAACCCGGGGAGTGCTTGAATTACACAGTATGAAAGAAGGTTCATAATGCCTTGTTTACTAATTTCACAAACAGTGTCCTGTACTACCAATTGAAAACTCCATTTTTCAAAGATAAAGGGTCCTAATTGTGAATACTGAAAGAAAATGAAATGTTTGTTTCTGACCACCAATAAAAATATTCTAACATTCATTCTCTTTTATATCTTGGAATCGAATGAAGATTTGCTTTATATTGTAACCGAAAACCGTGCACCAGAGGTAAAAAAGTGTTACAGTAGTTGGTGTGGTTGATCTAAAATACAAATTATGTTTTACACCAATACTTCAGATAGTGCTGAAAAGATTGCAGCCATTTTTTTTTAGGTTTACTACAAAAGAAAGTGGTACCATTGACTTGTAAATTCTTTGTCCCAGGGCTTGTGAATGTTGAAACGAGCATTACTTATTTTATAACTTGATAACAATTAATTGTTAGAAGTTTAAATTGAGAAGATAATGTTAGCCTCAAGAAGGATAATAAGAGAAAAATAAAATCATCCACACTCAGATGTTTATTATTCTAAAAAAGTTTGAATAGCATCAAAATTGAAGAGTGACTTATTTTCTAATTCTCTATTAAATGCCAGAGTATTTCGAACATGAAAAAACTAGACATTTTTGGACCAAAATTCGCAATTTCGCCACACTATGAAAGGGTTAAGAACTCTATTAGGGCTTAAATTATAGCTCATTAAATGCACTACAAAGTAGTTTCTAATGATATTTCATGTAGAAGTTATTATTAATAAACCTAAAAATGTAATGCGAACATTTTGAAAAATCTCCCATATTAGGCCAACGAGCCCCCAGTGGGTAGTGAATTTTTGGATGGCATGGTCTCTCCAAGGTTATTCTAGGACGATTCTGTTCGTGTTATCAAATTCTTTTAAAGTAGTAATTACTTGGTATCTAGTTAGTATTTATATTCCTTATCCATGGTGTGTAGGCTGGTTCCTTTTAACATGTATTCACGAAGTCCGGAGGGTGGTTCCCTTCGCTTGTTTCCACAAGGTCTCTGGCGACTAGTTCGCTCCATTTGGATTAACGTTTTATTCATTTACGTCAGGCGGGTGATTTCCTTCGGTTATGGTAAAGGAAAGCACCCTATGTATAAAAGGGTTGCTTCTAGTTGCCCCCTTTATAATCGGTGGTAATGTCTTGGGCTGAATTTTCTGTCCTATTGGACTCTATATCCGTCTTACTACTTCCTATTTATAATAGGTAAATAAGCAGTATTTAGGCCTACTTAGTTGTATAAACTACGTCGAAATACCAATAATTATTGAAAATATCAACAGAGTTAAATTTTTGTAAAGGGGGGGCATACGATTAAAAATAATTATTAATACATATCTGTAATAATTAAGATATATTTATTAATAATATAAATTAAATATCCTTTAATTTAATTAATCCAGTTTAAACTAATTTAGACAGTTGTGAGAAACTGATTAATTAATTTTCAAAATTGTCGTGATACATTTTTCTAGTGGCTACAATGCTAATTTACTGTGTTGTCAAAACCATAT
The DNA here is from genome assembly GCF_000696795.3 of Halyomorpha halys. Lineage (NCBI taxonomy): Eukaryota > Metazoa > Arthropoda > Insecta > Hemiptera > Pentatomidae > Halyomorpha > Halyomorpha halys. Next base: position 740,951 of record NW_027106118.1, on the reverse strand, counting down.
GGTGACTCAAATGGTTTCATAGGTACATATAACCATGGCCGAAGTTGTTCCTGAGAAGAAAAACTTAGAACTTGTTTTTAAACGACTTCGTTCGATCCCCACCAATAAGGTTCTGATTATGTGTTTAATTAGAATAATTTAATGAAAGTATTGTCTTTTTATGATAGTGTTGTGTCAATGATCTGTCTTAGATTTGCTTTGATTGTACTGCAAAAAATCCCACTTGGGCCAGTATCACCTACGGTGTTTTCATATGCATTGACTGTTCTGCTGTGCACAGGAGCTTAGGTGTACATTTAACTTTTGTTCGATCCACACAATTAGACATAAATTGGACTTGGTTGCAGATTCGACATATGCAACTAGGAGGAAATGCTAATGCAGTAAGCCTTTATTTTATTTTATTATTAGCTATACATTTATTAAAAGCAAATTTTCTATGCAAAATCTACAGTTAGCTTAGTTTTATTCTTTGGTGAATGTTGATAGTTTATTAGTTGAAGTTAAGTAACATGATTGGATGTTTTGACAACTTTTGTAAAACATATACACAGGTTTTATTTGATTACAAATCACTTTAATAAAACATTGTATTAGTTATTGCATGAACAAATTTCTAATCTTATCATGTAGGTAAGCACTGTTAGAAAATTGTAGAATAATTTGCAGTCAAATGTTTATTTACACCTTGTTTTGTTGAAATGTGTAAATGATATACTTTTTAAACAATTAAGTCTTGGTTTATAAGAATACTTTACATATTGTATCATTAATGTTAGTATTAGTATTCGGCTGTATTTACTTTTATTGGCCTTGTTAAATTTACATGAATATATAGTAAAAATTAATTTTATGTTATTAATCAGAATTTAAGTAGCATATATTCTTCAATCAGTTGTTTAGTTTAAAAAACATTTTGTTGATTGTTTTTCAATGTTTTCCTTGTATTGGTTTGTTTTTTCGTTTACTGTATGACCTTCAAATGTTTACTTTACTCTTCATTTCTATTTCATTAATGAAGATGGTTTGTGAGGATTATTAAATTGTTAAGTATTATTTTTTTATTCTTGATTTTGGGACTGAGAATAACTAAGGCATCAGAAACAAATTGAACTCTTGTGCCCTATGACATTGCATTAATAGCTAGATTACCCTAATGTGGTAACAATTGTTATTCATTGTGTAAAACGTTTAGCTGACTAGTAAAATAAACAATGTAATCATCCCAGTTCTTTCCTTTGTTGAGTATTAGGCTCAAACAAGTGATGAGTGGTTCACAGATTTTAACTAAATTGTTTTAACATAAAAAAAAATATATTGGACATATATCCTGGTGATGTATTGGTTCCAATGGCTTTAGGAACTAAGATAAAAGTTTTAAAACTACAGTTTTCATAATTTTTTACTCCTATTATAATTATATTATACCAGAAACATAGAAACTTAGTTTTTATCCTAAATAAGAAAAAATATGCTTGAACGATTCTTCTGAGTAGAGACCGGATTTTAATGCAATAAAAACTGCTAAAATGCGTCATAAAATATTCTGCTAAAAAAACTGAAATATACAAGTATCATGTTATATGTAATTGTATGTGCAATATACAAGTAATACTATGATTTGTGGAAAAAATGTACAGCTAAACATAATTTTTTTTCCCTCAAAAAACATTAACAATGAATATGAAAAGACTCTTTATTTGATGGAGTTCTAAAATCATTTGGAAAGTCATAAAATAAAGGGTACTTGTTTATAATATTGCCACTTATGACTAGATACCCATCTGTAAATTCATAGTATCACTTCCATAGTCAGTTTGGTATGATTTCTTCCCTTCTTGATTTTCTTGTACTTGTGACCCATTTTTTACAATCCATTTCTATTTTCAGTAGTTTTGACTGTACCATTCTTAATCAACTGGCACGATTGGATTGATTTTATTCTTTATCATTAAAAATCTTTTTTATTATTTATGTTCAAATAATAAACTAATTACTGTGGTGGCCAGTAAAAAACTCCTGTCTAGGATGACTTGGACAGAAGAAAAGAAGAAGGAGTTCAGTGAAGTCCTCAAGCGAAGTGGAAGAAATTGAAAAGGAAACCTGAGTCATATTCGCGTAGTCCTTAAGGACTGTTTTGTGTCAAATAATAATAATAAACTAGTAAAGAGAAAATAACCAAGGTTATCAAAAATAAATATAATTTTATTATAATTCTTATTAAAGTTCACAGGCAAGTATTTTTATATAATGCATTCCGTAAAATTATGTTGACAGTCACACATAATGATTTATCCGATGAAAACAAGAAACACTTGCATCCACAGATATGATAAGAGCAAATTTAAAGGGACTTAAAAGTGTTGTGCCCCACAATTTAATACCATGTATTTTGGGAACTTCTTCAGGAATAAGGATTTTATTAGTAGTTCACAATTTTGTTTACCCAAATTTTTTTGAGCTCAGCATTTTTCTTTATTTTGAGTACTTTACCAGTTACACTTCTAGTTTAGAGTATGAATTCTCTACAATTGACAGTCTTTTATTAAATGCTAATTAAGGGCCCTATTACATTAGGTGATCAGTAGACAACCGTTGGAATGATCTCCTGAGTACTGGTTCTGAACATGGCATTTTCACTTTATTAATATCATTGTAGTTCATTTATTAATTTTCATCATGAAGATCTTTTTCAGTTTTCTTCAAATTTAAATTAGTTTATTCTCCTATTTTTCAATCTTCTACTGAAAATTGACTTTTAAACTTTGGTATTTTATTTTATTGATATTTATGCTATATTCTTCAAATATGCAGTATGAAATTTGACTTGCAGTGTACTATATGCATGATTTAGGTAAATGATTGATCTGATGAATAGTTAGTATTAAACAAAATATATAATTTGAGGAGAAGATTGTCAGGGGTGTGGTCAGTAACATATTCGTACATTTCATTATTATAACTTCAATTTTTTTCACTATTTATATAGGGCACTGTTTGTTTGTTTTTTTAATATTCTAAATAATTGTTATTGTATCATGTATGTTGCTTTCTTTAGAGCACTGTTAGCCTTAAAATCTCTTAATGAGGCCTTAAGGATAAAAATATGAGTTTCATTTCCTTTGTTGGTTGGAAAATGGGTTTTTGTCCTAGTGGTAGAGTGCAAGGCGTCCCAATTTGTCCCCGCTGCATGAGGAAGCATTCCCATTTCCCGCAGTTACTTTACTCACCAGACAATTTGAAGCTTCCACTGGAATATATTATCCCATTGTGGTTAAACAGAGTTTTCAATATTTGTTATCTCTTTATATAATTTTAAATGTGCTATATCATATTTTTTCTTCTTTTTGTATTATCTGCTATCATCTTAATTGCTTGTTATGCTGATTTTTTGTTTGTTTGATATATATTTTATCTTTCTCTATAATATGGTAGTTGTCTCGTTTTTTTGTTTTCAGTCCTAATGAAGGCCTTGTTTTCTTTACTTTAGCTACCATCATCATCTATATTTTCCTCTAAGTTAATTTCTACCTTACCAAAAATGTATCATAGATTCTGAAAATGGTGAGAAATGCTTAATCCCTCAATTACTGACATTAATTTCTGGAATACTCTTTATATTTCATGTAAATGTAGGTAAATGAAAGTAAAAATAAACATACTACTATACCACATTAAATCTGTGAACAAATAAAAATAAGTATATGTAATGACCCAGAGAATTATTGTTATTGGAATTAGAAATTACTTATTAAATTTATTAAAATATCTTTAATTTTTTTATTCGTAAGTTTATTTTATTCATATTTTACATTAACATTTACTATTTCTATTAGGAATCATTTTTCCAACAACACAATTGTCATACCAAAGATGCTCAGCAGAAATATAATTCTCGTGCAGCACAACTGTACAAGGAAAAACTTCATGCTGCTTCAGTGCATGCCATGAAAGTACATGGAACTAAGGTAAAAATTACTTTATAAAACGTTTTATTTATATTTGATTTATTAATGTCCTGATCAAGGAAGGTTATTTGCTCATTATTGGAATAATTTTGCAAATAAATGTTTTTAAATAAATTCCCCTGGAGTCCTAATTATCACATCGGTTGGTTACATCATTAGCCAAACTTGAACATCATTAAAGGTTTATGTAGGCTTTTAAGAAACCTTAAGCCTGCTGCCTACTGTTGATTGCTCAAATTTTGCAAATTAATTTATATATTGGTAAACAATAGGAAATAACATTTATTGGTTATTTATTAAAACATATTTTTTCATAATACTGTCATACACACAACTGTCATAAACAAAAACTAGATACCTAATTTTTTTTATTTTATAGGCTGATTATGAGTAATTTGTTTGTTTTTGTGGGTAATTTGATTAGTACAAGGTAGGCTTGGGCTGTGTGCATTGAAATAATCTCTTCAGGATTAAAAGAGCAAAAAAAGATTGCACGTTTGTCTGGGTGGTGTTTTATTCTAAACTGTAACTAGGTTTTGTGTCTTCTTTATCTTTCATTTTTTGACCTTGTGTTTTATGTCATTAACAAATATTTCAATATTAATAACAAATATTTTCGTTTTATATACTACAATCTTAAAGGATCAGTTTCATAGTATTAGTTTTCAGTGCGATAAAGGTATTTGAGATTGTGAGGTTTTAGTTATTAGTTTTTAAAAAAGTGGCAGAATGAAATTATATGGATATAGATCTGTGGTTACCAACACGCAGAAGTCCATGACCTAAAGCGCTAAGAATGCTTAGATAGGAAATGAAACCACTTTCAGTATAGAGGTATCTCTTTAATAGCAGAGGGAACAAAAAATAAATTATTGGGAGAATTAACCTCATATGTATGTAGCAAAGAAGCTTTATTAAAAAAACGATATTCGACATCATTAACAATAATACCTTAGTTATAAAACAAATAAAAAATTAAACTTTAATTAAAAAACTGTAGTCATTAAATATATACTTGGCCTTTCTTATTAATGAAGATTGCTTTGAAAATTTCATGTATTTGGCGAATTGTTTACTTATGCTGCTGGACTTTCCTGACGAGGCCACCTGTTGGGAGCCAGTGATATAGACTCAGGGAACAAACTAGAATTTTGTTCAAATAAAAATTGTAGTACAAGAGAACCAGAAGACTGAGGTAGACTACGAAACATCGGTGTTCTAGATAAAAATGGAAAATATTAGAGTTTATATAAAAAACTTTTTTTTAAGTACACATCACTGAAAATTTGTATTTGTTCATTTATTTTTTCTGGTCAAGGTTAGTGGTTCTTTCGAATGAAGACGTAGCCAGAGCTGAGCCTTATAAATAAATTATGGTAATGCCTGGATTAGCAAAGTCCATTATTCATGAAGCACTCTTATGATTCTGGAAGACAAGGAGTTGTGAGTGGAGGGCCTAAAGTATCCATATAACAGCCACAACTCAATTTGACAATCTATTTACACCTTCTCAGTTTTGAGAAATTACCATTTTAATTATGCCTGAGGTTTAGTACTAGCTTTAAATGACACAGATTGCATGGGTAATATGGATTAGCGCGGAAACCTTATGACAGAGACTGAGGGAGCATGGACTAAAGAGTGAGGTGCGACTTGGCAGGGCCTCAGAAACTATAGACAAAGTTGGGAGTGGTTTTATTCACAGGTGATTCTCTCTTCAGTCTGTATGACGGTCAAGAGAGTATGGAGACAACCGGTGGAGCAATTCACTTCATGTAATCTCTGTAAGTCACATCCTTTTCAGACATTTATTTATGGTTTGTTGAGCAGTAAATTTCCATGCTCTTACCAAAATGATTCTGAATGGTCATAACAGAGTTCTTACTATTCAAAGGTACTCTAAGGGAATGTTCATAGATGATGTGATCTCATTTTTTCTATTTAATAGTGAGCATTTCATTTTGATGCCCACCCGTATACCAAACTGAATACTTTGAGCACATAAGAATTATAGTTTTGGACTTGCACACATGTATTGTGTAAACTCTTTGGCTGAGTTTATAGTGGAGAGGTGTGATAAGAGGCCTAGGAGATCAAGGATTTGGGGTGTTTATAGTGAAGCAGTTTATCTGTGGTCACACAAATGTATGTTAGAAAATAGTTCAGTAGGTTATTTTATATTTTAGTTAGAAGAAAAATCAACTAACTAAAAGATTAACTAATTACGGAAATATATATTAAAATCCATTGAATTTATAAAATTATGCATCTTATATTTAATATATCATTTAAGCTAAATGAACTTATTGATTTGTATAGATATTCAATCTTTTGGATAAAAACCTATTGTTGTGGTTTTATTCCTTTGATTTTACTTGTATTTTCAGGATAAAGTAACTTTTACAAATTGTTCAATGCTCATATTATAAATCTAAAAACTTAACAATTCCGGTCCAATAATAGGGGATTAAACGATAATAAATTATATACAGACAATGCCAAGGGCACCAGACCAATATCTAGACTGCTGTGTAATTAAATTTTTTTAACTATTTGGATTGCTCTCTGGACCTTACTCTAACACATCTTCTTCCCTCCTCTATGAACACTGCGATTTAAATACATAGTTTTGTTTTCTCCTGGAAACTTTCCACTCTCATCATTGCTATTCAATCTGCTCCACTATAAAATCAGCCTTACGTTGTCAGGTTAGGCTGACAAAACAAAGTGTGCTCACCCTTTCAACTCTAAACTGTAAAATATGGATTGTGAGGAGTTATAACATTTTTATGATGGTCTTCCAAGATAAACTCTCTTTGTTTTCCTTTATTGGCAATCACCTGGGACCTAATAGAAGATTTAAGATTTTGTTTTCATTTTATATTATCATAACACACTTATT
>NW_027106118.1:723565-733921 GCF_000696795.3 Halyomorpha halys | reverse complement strand
TATATATATATAGTAAACAGAGAATAAGTGTGTGAAGAACAACTAATATAATAAGAAATGACATGTTATAAATATGTGTGTGTGTATATATATTGAGATATGTTACGAGTGGGTATGAGTAATAAGTAGTATTCTTCTTTTCTACACAAGAAGTAAGTGGTCTATTTATCATTTATTTCTTATCTATCTTATTATATTATGTATATCTTGTTTCTTATTATATTAGTTGTTATTCATACTGGCTTTGAATTTACTTTAATAATATTTGTTATTGATCAGCATAATATGTATTTTTAAATATATATTGATCAATGCATATTTTTTATCATAATAATTTTTTTTCTCATTAATTATGTTCATATATCATTATATTTCTTTAGTTGGATACTATTTCCTTTGATTTTAGCTGTTTCTAGACTATGATATTGATCATGATAGCCATTTGGAAGAATCTAACAAGGAATATGATTTTTTTGAAGACCATAGTTTTTCTCAGGTAAATAAATTAACTTATTAATTCAGTTTTTATTTTATTGTAACCCAAAATTTGATGAAAACACTGACCCAGGCAACTCCTGATTATCCATTTTGCAGATTATCTGTGGTGACTTGAATTTAAAAATGTATTTTTTATTTTTGCTAATGAAAGAGGAATATAAACTTAGCGCTTATTCAATATTTATGAAATTTCAGCTATATAGAAATAAAAAAAAATCCTTTCTTTCAAGTGACTGATTATATTCAAAAACTATAATTTTTTTTCTTTTACACTATCACAAATTTATTTTAAATGGTTTCCTTACTTTTTCTGATTGTAAATTAATTTGTATTTAATTACTTATTTGCTATCAAATGTGTGTTTATTACTGGTTCTAAAACTTTTCTTTTTTAATCACGAGTTGACTTTACTGTTATATATTCAAAGAGTAATGAATTCATTTAAAAAAAAAAAAAATTCTAAAATAATTTATAAATGAATAGATGTAATAAAAACAATAAATATCAATAAATTAACAATTTAAAATTTAATGAGAACATAAATTTTCAAAATGTTTCTTTAAAAATAATCAAATATTTTGAAAAAGTTTCATTTAAGTTATAAGATGTAGGTTATGTTGGTTAGAAACATCTTGAATTATCATCTGATTGGTATTAGTGCTAGTGATCAGTTATTATTAGATACCAGATTTTCATGCAATTGCATCTTTCGTTTTCAAGCTTCAAGTTCAGCCAAAATGCAACAGACATTTTAATCATGAAAAGGACATTCTATTAACACTAGTTTTATTTTGTATGAAATTGCACATTTGTGGGGTCGGTACATGAATTGACACCATTTGAGGTCCTTTTGCACAACATTGTATTTTTGTTCATTTTTTGAGTTTTAACTATTAAATCATTGTTTTCTTTATATTTATATTTTAATAGCATTGGAATTTTCCATGCAGCCATTTATAAATTTATTTATTTGTTATTTCCAAACTAAATATATTTATTTATTAAATATACTAGTTTTATTTATATTTATATTCATTTACAAGTGGACTATGTTGAGTTGTATCCTCATGTGTATGCTGCACCTATTTTGGCCATAAAGCACATAGAGGAATTAGAAAATATACAAGCGACTATTGTGTTTGCAACGAAACACCCCACACTTTATGGTAAGACTAGAAGTGGTGGTGATTCCTGTAGGATATCACGTTTTAAAGCAAACTCTGTCCTGGCTGATAAAAATACTTAACATGAGTTGTACTCACAAAGCAACTTGTGAAACATTGTTATTTAAAGCTACTGCAGCTGGACTGTAACAACCGTTTGAGTCTGCAATATAATTGGGTGGCACAGATAAGAAAAATTTTTATATATGAAGATATATAAATATGATATGAATATATAAATATATAATATGAAGATTTGTTTGACCCGATACTACTTGATGATCTGGTAAGTATCAAAATTAGAATGGGGGAGATCTTGGATAGACATAGGAAATTTGTCAAGGATAAAGACCTCTTGTTATGAGAATTGACCTATAACCCGTGGTACAGTAGGGTCTTCATCAAAATGGATGATCCTCAAAGCTACCTAAATAATCAGCTGCCCTATAACTCACTTGAGCATAATTTCCCAACCATGACTCCGGTAAATATGCAATTACTCCAAGTGTCGGTCTATACAAATATACTTTGGACCCCACCTTGTGATGGAACAGCATTGGAGGATTGTTTCCATTTTTTGACAAACTGCCCTGCATATCATTAGAACCGAATCCGATACATGCTGAAACTAAACAATATTAAGCAAAATCAGTTGTACGAATTTCTGTCTATACCCTCAGGATTAGATCTTAAACTTTTTTTTATATATGTAACACGGAACCTTTTGCTTATAGCTGAATACCTACCGTCACAATATGAGGTATATATATATTTTTTATTAATATTAAATATGAAGTGAAATTTTTGTTTTATTATTTTATTCTTACGAATGTAGATAGCCCAGCTTCGGTATATTGTTTGTTATTATTTTATTTAAATGATCTTTGACTCACCATCTTTGTAAAATTACTGAAATTTATTATTTATTTTATGTATCTCACAGGCTAACTATATTTGTACGGGGGTCGGCCCATAAACAAATAAATAAATTATTATTTATTAAATATAATTACTGCGTGACATTGCCTATTTCTTCAGAATTGTTATATGTTAACAATTTTTTATATATATCGTCATTACTATACGGATTTAGATATTTTTTCCTTTGATTTTGATAAGCAGGGCATTCATGATATATTTTAGGGTTTCTTTTTTGGTTACATTTATCGCATTTCGCAGAATTTTTGACTCCATTATGTTGAAGGTACTCTTTGCATAATCCATGATTTGTTCTAAGTCTTGAAAAATTCTTTACTATATCCTTCGACTGATTCAATTAGAAAAACCAGAGCTTGGTCGGAATTTGCAGCACATTCCACTTATAAAATCTACCTGTGTAAGACTCTTAATAATGCTGGGACCATTTATCTAACGTATTTTCTTTAATCATCATAAAAAAATCCGTATATGGTAGTTTTATGTCTGTAACATGAGGTAGGTTAACAGAAGTTTTAGCTAGGTGATCTACCTCTGTAATTCCTATGGGCTTTGACCCACATTAATATTATTTGTTTTTATTGTGTAAAAATATTCTTGAATTACATTAACTAGAATGTTATTTTTATTAAAATTGTTATTATTTTTAATTGCTCATAATGAACTCACACTATCAGTTATTATTATGAATTTATTTTTACATGTTCTGTTTATGAACTTTAGAGTAGAGCTTGCAATATTGCAGCATTATAAATAGATGTGATGTTTGCTAATTTATATTGTGCGGAATATTGGTACTTTGGGATATAAACTGTGGAGCCAGTATTATTTCTTTTTTGATCCGTTTGTGTAAATATTAATATGATAAGGCCAATTTTCTGTAATTAAAGTTTTAATATAAGCGTTAATCATAATGAATGGTAACAATTTGATTTTATTATTTATTATAGTATTAATTGTTTGAAATAACATATCATAGTCGAGTGTGTATAAAGGTAATTTAGTATTGGAAATAAATTATCTGTTAGCTGTTGATATTTTAAAAAAACTATCGTATATAAGTGGAACATATTTTTTCTTTTTCCAATATGTCGAGGTTAGGATAAGAATACACATTGATACTATTTTATTTTAGATTTTATAATTCCTAGCTTTAACCTTAAAGAACATTCTATCTGCTAGTAATTGTCTTCTAAACTTTAGATATGTTTGCCTGCCTCATTGCATGATATGTCTATTGGAGTACAGTTATGAAGTCCTAAACATAATCTTAAACTCCTGTTGTGTATTACATTTAATTTCTTTAAGGTACTATCAGGTGCTTCGCCATAGTTTGTAGCTCCATAATCAAATATTGCCCCAATGATATTTCTATAAAATAATTGGGACCTATTGGGATTTGCCCCCATTTATTATTTGAACTAATCATTGTTCCTTTAAAAAAGAACCAGTAAACGCAATTTTTTGAGAAAAAATCAGTCTAACCCACTTCACATGAGCTTTAGGCCTCTAAGAACGTCAGTATTGAAGTTTTTATATTAACAGTCTTGTCTGAAGAAAAGAACTCTTTGTAAATCATGTCCAAGAATAAAAAAAAAAATAACAATTATCATTGTCTTGACATTCGACCTCGATTTCCTTGACTTTTTTGTCTTTGATTCTCCAGCTTGGAAGACAAGTGTTAAGTATCGATAGTGAATAGAAAGAATATAGTGGAAGGTTACAGTGCTGTTGTTGTTATTCATTGTCCTAAGGTGGTGAAGCACATTGTTTAGTCTAATTTGGTGAGCTGTTTTATTTTAAATCTTATAATTGAACTATTGTTTTGTGGAGTGTGTAAGATTATATTTTGTTTCAATACAAACGTTTGTTTATTAACTTATGTGCACTTTATTTGATAACTTTAGAGGTATCTATAAATTGGGTAAATTTATATGATTCCCGACATTTGGTGACCCCGACGTGATCGTAATTATTGAAGAAAGTGTACAATTAATTAGTGAAGATTGTGAAAAAAGCAATAATTATGGCACTGAACGATCATGTTACTGAAAGGAAAACAGTAAGGATGATGTTCACCAAGACCTACAATGAATTGACCAAAGAATTTGAGGAAAGTGAACCCAATAAAATACAGGTGCACCTTTTTATTAATAAGTTAGGAAGGTTATCTCAACAAATGAATGTTTTAGATGAACAGGTGAAACAGTGGTTATTTGATAATGGAAAGGGAAGTGAATATGTCAGAGAATTTACAGCAGTTGAGTCATATAAAGATAAATATGATCTGGCTTTAATTCAATATGAATCTTACAATAAAATTATTTCAGCACGTGAAAAGGAAGAATGTGAGGGTTCTGTTTGTTCCTCAGCATCCAATAATAAGAAAGGGAACTTAAAACTACCAAAGATTGAATTGAAAAAATTCAATGGGGAAATAAAAGAGTGGCTTGGGTTTTGGGGTCAGTTTAGTAGAATACATGAAGATCCACAAATTGAACCAGAGGATAAATTCCAGTATTTGATTCAAGCCACAGTTAAGAGTACTCGAGCTAGAGATATTGTAGAAGGTTTTCCAGCAACTTCAGAAAATTATGATAAGGTAATTTCCTGTTTAAAGTCTCGTTTTGGGAGAACTGATATGTTGACAGAATTTTATATTAGAGAACTTTTAGGTATAATAATTAGAAATGTTAGGTCAGGGAATAAGGTAAACTCTGTTCAGTTGTATGATCAATCAAGTATATTGAAGAAATTGGTTGATGAGTTATATATAAAGCCAGTAGGTAGCGAAGAATTAACACAGATCCTATTTGGTGGAAAGATTTGTCATAAGAGCAAACATGGGAGAGTTAGCGACCTCCATGCAAAGTGCTTGAAAGAAATCACAGTACTGGATCAACCAACAACCAACAATCTGTGGCAATATTCCTAAGCTCAGGCCAGAAATATTGGAAAAGGATATTAAAGAGAAGGGAATATTTATCACTGACATTGGACAAGAATCAAGTGAAATAGAATTATTAATAGGAGCTGATTTTGATTGTGAAATTTTGACTGGAAATCAGTGTAAATTAGAATGTGGGTTATTGGCTGTTGAAACTGTTTTGGGATGGGTAGTCATGGTAAGAACCTGTTATGGAGACAGAGGCGTTACTCAGGCCTCAATGGTTATTTCTCTGTTATCTAAAACAGACAGATTGGCTGATTTATGGAGTTTGGAAGCACTGGGAATTTCAGATCCTGCTGAAAATAAGACAAAAGGGGAAATGGAGATGGCTGCTATAGAGTATTTCAAGCAAACGGTAACCAGAGACTGTGATGGAAGATACCAAGTATGTTTGCCCTGGCTGGATAACAGAGAAGAATTATGTGATTGTAGAGCGGTAGCTGAAAAGCGATTATTTTCCATGACCCGTAAACTATTAGCTGAGGGTAAATATGAAGCTTATGAAGAAGTTTTCACTGATTGGATAAATGAAGGAGTAATAGAATTGGTGCTAAAAGAACAGTTACAAGCTCCTGCACATTATTTACCTCATCGAGGAGTGTTCAAAACTGCCTCATCGACAAAAGTAAGACCCGTATTTGATGCATCGTGTAAACAAAAGGGGATGTTATCATTACATGATTGTCTTGAGGAGGGACCCAAGCTTTTAGAATTAATCCCGGCTATATTGTTGCGATTTAGGGAAGAAAAAATAGGTGTGGTATCTGATATTAAAAAGGCATTTTTGCAGACATTAGTAAATGAAAAGGACCGTGACTTCCTCAGATTCCTATGGTGGGAGGACCCTACTTATAAGAAGGTGAAGGTAATGAGGTATTGTCGTGTGGTATTTGGAGTGAATTGTAGCCCATTCCTGCTAGGAGCAGTTCTGAATTATCATTTGGATTAAAGTGAAGAAGGGTTGGGTAAAATTTCTGCTGAACTTAAAAGTTCATTTTACGTGGATAATTTTGTTACTGCTGTGGGTGAAATAAAACAGAGAAAGAGTTAAGGCAATTTATAGAACATTCAGTGAAGTTACTCTCCAGAGCAAAATTTGAACTTAGAGGATGGGAGAGCACTATAACACCAGAGAAGAATATTGTATTGAGCCCTTCACCTGTTCTGGGATTACTGTGGGACAGGTGTAGTGGTTGTCAGGTGTAGTGGTTCCTTGCTACAGTCTCATTGGTGGGAGGGACCAAACTGGTTGCGGAAAGAGGAGAATTTATGGCCAGCTCCAAGAGTGAATTGACAGTCCTAGAGATTGATACAGCTGAGAAAATCTTGGTAAAAATAGTAGTCAGAGAGTTTCCAAGAGTTCCAAGATGAGAGAAAGTCAACTGAAGTCTTTGTGTGTATTTGAAAATGAAGCCTGAATTTTGAGAGTCAAAACCCAAATCGCATCAAGAGAAGACAAAGAAGATTTCAAGACACCTATGGTTCTATCTGGCAGTCATGAATTGGTCAGAAGACTTATTTACAAAGAGCACACAAAAATGGGACATGTGGGTGTACTGATTCTATTGTGCAAGCTTCGTGAAAGATTTTAGATTCTGAAAGGAAGAAGAACTGTTAAAACCGTCATTGCTACCTTTATTAGATGTAAGAGGTTCCAGGGCAGTGCTATCAAAACCAAACCTGCAATTTTGCCTGTGAAAGAGTGAGAGAAGCGCTTGTGTTTGAGGTTTTGGGAGTTGACCTAGCAGTACCATTGATTCTTCGTGATGGAGAGAAGAGCTGGATTGTCCTCTATACCTGTGCAGTATATAGGGGAGTTCACATGGAACTTGTCATTTCTCTGTCTACAAATGAGTTTCTTCAGAGCCTAAGAAGATTTATCGCTCGGCGTGGACGACTGAAAACCATATTTAGCGACAATGGCACTAATTTTGTTGGGGCTGAAAACCTATTTTGTAACATTGATTGGCAAAAGATTGAATATGAAGCGTCTACATGTAGAATTCAATGGAAATTTAATCCACCAACTGCAGCATGGTGGGGTGGTTGGTGGGAACAGCTCATTCAAATTGTCAAGAGAATGCTCAGAAGAGTATTGGGACATGCATCTTTAAAGTATGAGGAACTCAATACTCTTATATGTGATTGTGAAGCTATTATTAATCACAGACCACTAATGAATGTATCTGAAGATACTGATGATTTGGATCCTCTTACTCCAGCTATGTTCCTCCAGGATTCGCTGAACATTGGAGTACCGGATTTGGATCATTTAGACAAGGTTAACATAAGTAAAAGATATCGTTTCTTGCAGCGTTTGAGAAGAGATTTAAGAGTAAGATTCAGGACCGAATACCTCAGTCAGCTTGTAACTCATTTTACAGAAAAGGATAGTGGATACATCTTGAAGAAGGGTGATGTGGTCTTGGTTGGAGGCGACTATGGGAAGTGTTTGTTTTGGCCTTTGGCAAAGGTACTTGAAGTCTACCCCGGAAAGGATGGCTTGGTTAGAGTGGCCAGGCTTAGAACAGCTTCTGGAGAGATAGTACGACCCGTGCAGAGAATTTTCCCCTTGGAAGTGGCTGCCTCACTAGAAGTGGAGCCCAGCGAGTACCCTGAGAAGTGTACTACACCAGTAAAGGAGAAGACGCCCATCATAACACGCTGCGGTCACAGAGTGAGACTCCCTACTAAATATCAATAGGGTGTCCCAGGTTTCGATCAACCTTGTGTTATGATCGAAAGGTGGGAGGATGTTAAGTATCGATAGTGAAGAGAAAGAATATAGTGGAAGGTTACAGTGCTGTTGTTGTTATTCATTGTCCTAAGGTAGTGAAGCACATTGTTTAGTCTAATTTGGTGAGCTGTTTTATTTTAAATCTTATAATTGAACTATTGTTTTGTGGAGTGTGTAAGATTATATTTTGTTTCAATACAAACGTTTGTTTATTAACTTATGTGCACTTTATTTGATAACTTTAGAGGTATCTATAAATTGGGTAAATTTATATGATTCCCGACAACAAGTTTCACACAGCTCATAGCCCAAAGACTCACTTCTGGACAGCATTTGGGCACTGTAGAACTCAGGACTTCCAAAGAAGGAAGATTAGAGAAATAGTGATGATACACTTGTAGTGTGCCTCAAGAGGAGTATTTCGAAGGGGAAAATTTTTTAATTACCTGGTTACATGTAAAATAACTTTAATTTTCAGCTTTTATATGAACTTTTGGAACAAAATTTGCAAATAGTGGGTTGGCTTAACAGGCTAATCTGTTTTTAATCTTTACTTGAAGTTAAGTTAAGTCGATTATTGTTAGTAAGTAAGGAGGCTGGCCACCATGGTACCATGGAAGTCACCCTGACTGGGATTTTCTAGACTATCCTCCAGGGTAAGTATGCCCATCAGACTATTGGAGACAACATATTTGGTTTAAATGTTGTATCACAAAATAAAAACAATGGAAATAAAATAAATGATATTTCAGTTTTTCGACTTCTTTTAGGGTTTGGGTATAAAATATTCTTTTATATGTAGATTATTTAATTTAGAAATAAGGTTTACTTTTTTATTTAAAGTTATTATGTTTAAGAAACCATTTTAAAAATTGGCAAATGTTATATTTACTATTTTTCATATAAATTAAATATAGTTAATTTTATTGATAAAAGAAGTTTTTTTAGTTTACTATATTAGTTTTTTTTTTTTTTTTTAATTTTATTTTTTTAGTTTTTAGTTACAATTGAAATAATGTGAACAGATTATAATTCTTACCTCCCTCTTCCTAAAAGAATGATTTTAAGTAAAAAATATCTGGTTTATGCATTATGAATAAGTGTTTTATTCAAGATTACATGTAGTCCTTCATATGGTGGTCATATAGTATAGGGCCACCATTGCTATAACCACGGACTGTCATGCTGTACTGTAAATGCAAGATTTGATATTGATGCAATTTCATTAAAATTTAGAAGTTGCCTCAAATATTAACAAATTATTTTTTTCTGACAGGAAACAGCAAGTAATAATGAGACACTGATCACCAGCAAACCTCCTGGTGTTGAAGATCATGTTACAACAGAAAAAAAAGGGCCTTGTATTTCCATGAATGCTTCTACAATAAATGATAGAAAGCCAACAATTGGTGTTAGAAAGCCTCAAGCTAAAAGAAGTGGAGTAAGTTTTATATCTACATTTTATGATAATCCTATACTGAAATATGTTTATCCTTTAGATTATTTTTAATTTCTTTGTTTCATACAATGCATCATTTATTTCTGTCACTCCACTTACTGTTATCATAATTGTTGACCATGATGGTCTAGATTGGGAAATACAACTCTGAAATTTGTTCATGTATAGTTTCTTTTTGTGGTTTAACCCTAGGTGCTTTGATTGCATTGCATCAGCAAGTGCATTTAGACTGGTTTATGAGGTTAAAATTACCATTTTCTTTCTATTTAGCCAGAGTTTTAGATATTAAAGTTCTGGAGTAAAAACCCTTCTTGTAACATTTCTAGAACTGATCAGGTTTAAAGTTTTATTTTTAAGATGATTAAGATCATCTTCATCAGTTAGGAGTTTATCTCAACAATTTCCCACTTGTTTCATGTCAATTACTGTCTCCCATATTTAAACCCTATGGGTGTTATAAAATATTAATGTTTATTTAAAATATTGCAACATATATATATTGTAATAATTTAAAAATTATTTAAAATAAAATAAAAAGAATTTCGATCGTTTTAAAACTTTTTTCAAATATAAAAGATAATTTGGGTTCAAATTAAGAACTTTAATACTAAAT
>NW_027106118.1:717209-718766 GCF_000696795.3 Halyomorpha halys | reverse complement strand
AGGATACTTCTTTTCACACGGCAGACTACCGCTGCTTTCAGTGCTTTTGCATCTTCGTTGTCCAATATATATATATAATGTTATTTTCTTTGAATAATATATTTTTTTTATTATGTATCTTGGTAAGTAGCCTTTTATATGATATTTTGCTTATCTTCTATTGGTTTTTTGATATTTTATTTAGCATTACTAATGAAATTTTAAATAAAAAAAGTAACTACATATCTTGAAAGTAGGTACGATCTAAGTAATTTTGCTATTGTGAAATCAGCATTATTCCTTTTTCACCTAACCTTTATTTGCTCTTGAATTTTGTATCTCTTAGTTATTTTAGACTCAAAATACTGTAAATTGAGATAACTTAAAGTCAATAAAGATTTTATATTTTAAAATTATAATTGGCCTTATTGTTGTAGCCTATGGTTTATTTTCTGTTGTTAGTTTGTCTGTATTATGACTAGAACACAATAGTTTAGCAGGTTAATGACCTGTTTCCTTTCCGTTATCTTCTTAGGCACTGTTAATCAAGTGGTTGTTTTGGACAAAACGTTTTTACTACCTACATTGCCCATTCTTTTGTTATTATCAGGGAATATCACATAAGTATTTAGGTACAAACAGAAAGATGTCCTTTTGAATATCTGGATATTCAAGAACATGAATGTGAAATGTTTCTAGTATACATGAGGATTAAATTTTGTTTCTGCTGATTGTTACTATTTAACTACCATAATGTCATGTATAAAATACAGTTTTTGTTTTACTTAAATGCCTATTTCTTCCTTTTCCTTTTATGAAAAATTGGAATATACTTTAAAGATAGTTTTAAGCCAGCTAATTTTCAGCCCCATTAGTAATAAAATATGCTTCTTTCCTGATATCAGTTGCTTTTTTATTTATTTATTTTGGATGTTTTATAGGGAAATATGATAAACAACCAAATCATTGGCTTTCAAATAAGAAAACAGAAAAACAAGTAACTCTAAATGAGGAGGGAAAATTGAATATTTTTCTTATTTTTAAAAATGTCTAAAGGATCGGGGTATTGTTAGAGATTATAGCTTCCATTTCTCTTAGAAATTGGTCAGATAAATTGATCGGAGTGGTATTAGAAAATATCTGTAAAATAAGTAATAATGTTACTCCATTAAATAAATTTCTCTACATAATATCTTATATCCATGTCACTGAAATAGATGTTTCTTCAGCTACTAATCATACATTTTGTTTTATCTCTAATTATTCTGAATCCTAGTTCTCCATGTCCAATGATTATAAATGAAATTATCGATGAATTAAAACAGCTGTTTTTTGGACAGTGTATAAAAAAAAAAAGAGAGTAACTCTAGGTTAGTTAAAAGTGCTGTGAATATTTTCGTTATTTTGCAATAAAGAAATTGTTTTTTACTAAATAATTCAAAACATTATCCACATTATAGTCTCAAAACTTTTATTGTTTTTACACGTCCAACGTTTCGGCCAATTCGGCCATCTTCAGGGACAATCTGCTACAAAAAGTTTCCATTATATGTGTGATCCTATAACCATTTCAAATAT
>NW_027106118.1:706636-710559 GCF_000696795.3 Halyomorpha halys | reverse complement strand
AAAAAAAAATTAGTTTACCTAATGGTTTTTAATGTTGTTCATAGATAAAAACGTTTTGACCTGGGCAGAATAGCCTGTATGAAGTCTTTGGAAAAATATTAAATAATATGTTTCATAGTGAATTAAGGTAAGGTAAATTATAAATAATAATGTTAAATATTTGAAATGGTTATAGGATCACACATATAATGGAAACTTTTTGTAGCAGATTGTCCCTGAAGATGGCCGAATTGGCCGAAACGTTGGACGTGTAAAAACAATAAAAGTTTTGAGACTATAATTTGGGTAGTGTTTTGAATTATTTAGTAAAAAATTGCCAGTCTCAAGAAAGAATTTTATGATTATAAAGAAATTGTTTTTGTTTCTGTTTTTCGTGGTTTGTTTCTTGGCCCAGGTAACACACAACAATATTTTTATTATGGGATATATTGTCCCTTAATAATGACCTCTTCTTTTACTGGCACAACAGGCGCATGGAGCTGCCCTGGGCCTACTCAACGGCCACCAACCATCTTTCTTTATCTTCTGTAAGGGTAATTGGGATCCTCAGTTGTCGCAGATCCCGCCTCACAGCATCCCTCCATCGGCCCTTCGGCCGACCATGTTGTCACACACCATCTGGTACGTAACTGTACAGTTTATGAGCCACTCTTTCCTCACTCATTACATGGCCAAACCATTTAAGCATTTGTATCTTTATGTACGAGGAGATGTTACATTCCTTATAGAGCCCAAAAAGTTCACCATTTACCATTTTCGCATACGGTCCCTAAGATTCTCCTCAGAATTACTCATTCAAACCTGTCTAGCAGGTTAATGCTTTTATTGCTCAGGGTCCAAGTTTCTCCACCGTATATGACGACTGGCCTTATTAACGTTTTTGTACAGGGTGAACTTGGTGGTATGGCAAGTTTGCTTTTGATTAGCCTTACAATGGAGAAATAGGCTCTATTTCCAGCAGCAATTCTGCTTTTAACTTCTTCATTCTGGTTCTCATTGATAATAGAGCCAAGGTAAAAACAACTTCTTACCACTTTGAAATTATAGGGGCCCATTACAAGGCTACTCTGCCTCTGGTCCAGAGGCTTCTTACCCAACAGCATGATCTTGGTTTTTTCCTATTAATATGCAGGCCTATCTTTTTTGCTTCTACATCCATCGCTTTGAAGGCAGTCCTAATGCTGTGCAGGGATCTACCTATGATGACGACGTCATTTGCATAGGCCAGAACTTGGGTCATCTTTGTGAATACTGTTGCTTCCTGATTTATTCCTGCTCTATTTATGATTGCTTTTAGAGCAATATTAAACAGGAGAGGAGCTATTGGGTCATCCTGTCTTAGGCCACATTCCACTTCAAAAGGCTCTGATAATCCACAGGATTTTACTTGGCAGGTTGTGCTCACCATTATGCATTTTACTAATCGGGTGAGTTTACTAGGAAGCCTGTAGGCAGCCCGAAAATCAATGAACAGCATCCAAGTTGTCTGCTGGTATTCCTTCATCTTCTCAGAGATTTGCCTCAGGGCAAAGATTTAATCAATAGTAGACCTATTGGGCCGAAACCCACCTTGATAATCACCCACCCAGTTTCTGTTCAATATACGGAAGGAGCCTATTGTATAGGGATTTAGAAAAAATTTTATATGCAGTGTTAAGCAAACTAATCCATTCGATAGCTGCTGCATATCGTTGAATCTCCTTTCTTCTTGTATATAGGCACTACCTCAGCCTCATTCCATTCCTTGGGTATGGTCTCCTCTTCCCATATCTGAGCTATCAGGTCCTGTAGTTCCCTGGCGACTTTGTGATGCCCCGCTTTAAACAATTCTGTATGGAGTCCATCATTACCGGGTGATTTATTATTTTTGAGTTTAAAAAAGATGTCTTCGATGTCCTCTACATCGGGTGGAATGGCTTCCAAATCTTCATCATTAATACCCACTGGTGATTGTACATGGTCTTCCAGACAATTCTCTGCTTCTCTCGGGTTCAATAAGCTCTTGAAATATTGCTGCCACCTTTCTTGCACTTCTTTTAGCATTAGTATGTTGCCAAGGTCGTCTTCGATTAGGTTGGCTCTCCTGATCGTTCCACACTTAACGCTATTCACCTTTTTGTAGAACTTGTGGGACTCATTTCTACTTTTTGAGTTTTCAATTCCCTGAATCTGCTTCCTTAATGCTTCCCTCTTCTTGCTTCTAACTAATCTCTTTGTAGGCATCCTGGCATCTTTGTACTCCTTGTAACTTAGCCGTGTCTTTCGACTTATCCACATTAATCTTTTTTTATTCCGCTTCTGGATTGCCTGTTCACATTCTTCGTCAAACCAATAGTTACGAGGATGTCTTGTTTTTTCTCCAAACACTTCTTTAGCAGTCTGGGGCAATCCTACCTCGATACACCTCCATCTGCTTTCACTTGTCGCCGCTGCTTCGCCAACTGTTCCGCTTATGACTGTCTCATGAAACTTCTCAGCAAACTTAGCATTTCTTCTGTTTTTAGGCCTTCTGTGTTCTACTGCTCATATCGGATTTGTTGTTTTTTTTCAGTACATTTTATTCTTTGGTAGAGTTTCATCGTAATGAGGTAATGACCCGTGTTAACATCATATCCTCTATACGATCTTATATCATTTATACAATTAAAGTTTTTGAAGGATACCAGCATGTGATCAATTTGACTTGCTGTGGTGCCATGTTTCTTTATGGGCATTTTTATGAGGGAACATAGTGCTCATAACAGCCATAGATTTCGATGTTGCGAAGCTTAACATTCTGTACCCATTGTTAGAACTCCTATGGTGGGTCTCAGATCCTTTTCCTTACCAACCTGTGCACTAAAGTCTCCCAACACGATTTTCATATTGTAACTGGGACAAGTACTATATGCATCTTTCTATTGTTCATAAAAGATATCTTTCTCCTCTTCATCCTTCTCTTCTGTAGGGGCATGAACTCATATTAAACTAATGTTCCGGAAATGGCCCCTAATGCTTAGTTTGCATAGCCTTTTGTTAATTGGTTGGAAATCGAAAATTGAGGATTTTATTTGATCCGTGACTAATGCAACTCCAAATTCATGCCTATTTTCGCTTCCACTATATTGCGTTATGAAATTCTTGCTCTTTATATCACCTTTTCTAGTCCATCTCATCTCAACGCCTCATCATATTTCCAAGATGTCCAGAGAGGCCTTCTGTGACACATCAGCAAGCTTTTTAAGAGCTCCAGCTCTGCATAAAGTACGTACGTTCCAGGTTCCTATTTTATATGTCCGTTTCCGAGTTTCATGCTGTGAATCAATCCTACATCCGAGGCGTCGTTGTGTGTTCGTAACAATGTGATTTTTATTATTCATGGGGAGTCAGCCCATGGATTAACCCTCCTCCTTTATCCTGGCTTGGGACTGGCAATGGCCCTAGCATAGCTATTTCCAATGGTGGAGTTGAACAACACTTTCTGCATAACAAAAAGACAACTTACAATTTTCTTCCACAAAATTTTCTGGAACATCTTCTGTTAGGAGGGGATTGAGGGCATTCCAGGTCGTCAAGGTTTTGCCACTGTAGGTAGCTTCAATTGCTCCAAAGGGACCGTCCTACGTTTTCTTGGTTCCCTTTAATTCTTTATAGTGACCACGTTATCTTCTCTGATTATGATTACCCTGAATGGGCCCTCGTATCTCTGCAGCTCTTTTCCACGGTATGTCCCTACTTTCTTTATACCACTTCTTACTTTATACCACAGTCCTGATTTTAATTTGGCCCATCAAATTGTGGACACCAAGATTTTACCTTGTCATCTGTTTTTACTTCTTCCTCACTATCCTATCCTTCCTATCATTCCTGTCCTTAACTTTAGCCCATACCCTCCATCGTGTCATACTGTTAACGGCAATAGTGTCATCTCCTGCCATATATAT
>NW_027106118.1:696766-702965 GCF_000696795.3 Halyomorpha halys | reverse complement strand
CGCCATCTTGGCTTTGATTGGAATACAAGTATTTCTTTTAGACAAAGAAAACTGGTTAGCTTGCTTTATAATTTAAAATAACAAATAACAATATTAAAATTATACATAAAATAAAACATATCAAAACCCTTTATACATCAAAAATATATTATCTACTCAAAAAGAGCATATTACAATATATATATATATATCCCAATAGTCCCTACGACACCTATATAATCCAAAAATAACCTCGAATAGAGCAAACTCTGTGACGTAATGTATCAAGTGGTTGTAAGCGATGATCACCTTTTCTATCACCTCATCTGGCTCGAGTCCCTTCTCCAGCTAGTACACTCGTAGGTGGTCACTAAGGGTACTATGGAGGCATTCTACATTTCAATTCATTCCCATCTCTACATTTCAAGTGATCTGAAGTATTAAAGTGTTATATTACCTCCAAAACTTCCATCTCTGTTCTAATTTCAGCATTGTAGAACGCCATAATACTGGAACCACGTTTGCAGGGCCTTCAATACTGCTTCCGCCGATTTTTCTGTCACTGGGTACACCATTGCTAATTTACTAAAGCTGAAGTCATCTACTACCATGATCCACTTCTATCTTCTCCAAGTAAACTAGTCCACCTGTACATCACTAAGTGGTGCTTCTGCAGGGGGCGTTTCTTCCTGTATCGTCTGCGGTGGGTGCCGGTCATATTTGGTGCTTAGGCATACTTCACAATTACCTATAGTGTCTTGGATAGTCTGCTTCATTCCCCACCAAAAATATCGCCAGCGCAGTGTCTGTAGAACTCTACAAAGAAACTTCTTTAAGCCCCTATGATTCTTCTTGCCCTAGTGATAGGCGAGCGTCACCCCTTTTTGGCTTTCTGGTTCCTGGAGAGTGTCCACCATCGTGCACTGTATTGTAATAATAAAATTATTTAAAATTAAATAAAAGGAATTTTATTTGTTTTAACTTAATTCTCATTTCTTAAGTATAGCTTAGGTTAAAATGAAAAGCTTTAATATTAAATTGATAGTAAAATTTCATAAGATTTTAGACTCTTTATCTCAGGGAAGGTTTCTAGGCAATCAGAATTGACACTTTTCAACTAATAACATTTAAACTAAATTAATAGCTATTTTACAAATGTATTAATTTCTAGTTAGAAACAAAACTAACCAATTTCATAATCTTCTTTTGATGATTGATGGGTCTTGATGTCTTCTTTTCCAAAATGCTGTTTCTAAAGGTCAACAAAAGATTCTCTTCACCTCCACTCTCAGAAGACGTCCTCTCACCAGGTGATCGAAAACAAAGAGTCGTTTATTCTTCTTAGGTGATTCTTTGATATCTTCTTTTTCAAGGTGTATCCCTTGAGCTAGACAAAAGATGATGACCTGCTTCCGGGATACATCATTCCCCACCCGGAGCTAAGCAACGAATCCCACAAAAACCAAGCTCTCTTCCCTCCCCTTCTATAGGTGCTCGTTCTCAACATCGATTGTAGTACTATGGTTTTGAGTGTTTTCTTATAATTTCCTTTATAAATTATTTTCTTTAAATAACCCTGTTCTCGGTGTTCGGCATTTCATGTTCTTCTTTTTCTGGGGCCTACTCTCTTAGGAACTGTCTACCGATTCCAGATGGTCCACCTTGCTCATCCTCGATTGCATTAATCATTACCTCCCTTGAAAGCCAGTCACGCGACCACATGGTCCTTCTCGGGCTTGTACACAATGTCCATATTGTACTGGCTGAGGATCTCCTTCCATCTGGTGATCCGTGCAGACGTTTCCTTTAGTTTACCAACTCACTGCAATGGTCTGTGGTTGGTGTTCACCCGAAAACATCTCCCAAAAATGACCACTCGATTCCCAGCAACTCCTGTTCCAGGGCACTACTATAGCGGGTCTCCGCACCGGTGAGACGTCGACTTACATATGTTATGGGTCGTCCTTACTCTTCATATTCCTACGATAATACCACCCCGAGAGCGTATTCGCTTGCTTCAGTCATGAGGCTATATTTCTTCTTGAAATTGGGGAATGCCAGGACCGGTTCCCTCTGTAGCCTCTTTGCACTTCCGTACGTTGTTCGCCATCTGAAGTGTCACCTTTATTGTATTCTTTTTCTTCAGTAGATTGTTAAGGGGTACAAGAGATGTCTGGTACGAACCTTTGGTAGTAGTTCAGCATTCCTAGCAATCGTCGCACTCCTTTCACGTCTTTAGGTACCGCCATCCTTTGCAGGTCCAACACCTTCTGTATGTGTGGTCTTATGCCATTTTTGGAGATAGCGTGCCCCAAAAATTAATCCAGTTCTGCCCTAACACTGACTTCTCTTTGGATAACTTTAGGGTGAATTCCGTCATGTGCTGGAACACACTCCTTAGATGGTCAACATGGTCCTCTTCCAATTTGCTGATCACCAGTAAGTCATCTATGTATACCTGGCAAATTGCCTGGTCCAGTCTTCTCAGGAACTCATCCATCAACCTCTGAAAAGTCACGGGCGCGTTCTTAAAACCAAATGGTGTCCTTGTAAATTCATAATGACCGTGTTCAAAGGTGAAAGTGGTCTTATGCTGGTCCCTGGGATGCATCTTAATTTGATAGTACCCCGCCTTTAAGTCGAGCATGCTGAACATTTTCGCTCCGCCCATCTATCCAAAATTTCTGCGGTAGTCGATGACTATGCAGTATTTTTCCGTGCCATCCCCTGGTGTACTCCTCTTTCGTACCATACAAAGGACTATTGTATGGCAAGGTGCTGTCTATAATTATCTTCTATCTTTTCAGGTTCTCTATCTCTTCTCAGATGTGCTGTCAAAGTGCTTGGGATACCACTTTTCCTTTACATAAGTCACCCTATATTGGTTCAGTGGAATCTCATGAACTGTTTTGGCAGTAGCACCCAGCCTGTCTCCCTCCTTAAAAAAAATATCGTCGAATTCTTCCCAAATTCCTACTTCTAACTCTTCTTGCATCACTACGCCTACTCTCTCTTTTCCGGACCTCAGGAATCTCTGACAACTATATTTCTTTCCTCCGATTTCTATATTCCATTGCTCCATTTTGTTCTTTACACGCCTCCCCACTTTATCCAATAGAAAGCACCCTATAATTACTTGATAGTCTCGAGGCATCTTTCCCAATACGTGAACCATTACTTGTTTCCCTTGAGCACCCCACTTACTCAAGCCCATTATCGCCTCCCCGTCAATGTTGCAGGGCCCACCCAAGGTAATCAATTGACAGTTATACACCTTGACCTGTGTGGTGACACTGTGACCTCTCTCTACTGTCCAACATCTCCAATGCTCCTCACCACATGATTGTACTCAAGCTCCCGGGATCTACCAAGCAGTTTTCGCTTCCATTCTCTCATATTATAGGCAGGCTCCCATGCTTCTCTCGTACATTGTAATTCCTCAGTGTGCGGCCGCCCCTCTGCTGACATCCTCCTCAAATTTTGCGTACCTTCCCTTCTCTTGGCCCTCGTCCCCACATTTCTCTGCTACTACTGAGTCCAATTTCGTTTCTGGGTTCCTGAGTATCTTCTCCCGTCTCTGATACTCCTGATGCTTGAAGATTCGCTGGGTGATTCCCTATGTCGTAGTCATAGATTTTTCTTCTCACTTGTTGGGCATTCTCCTCCATTGGCTCCCCCTGGCCTACGTCTCTTCTTTTTTTACATATAGGGGCATTGCCTAGCGATATGCCCTGCATTGCCACATTCAAAGCATCTCATGCACGGGCAATGTGTCACTAAATGCCCAATCTTTCCGCAACTGTGACACCCTATCCTCAACTGTAACACAACTGTCCTCCCGCCGACCATTGTTTCTAGGTTTCGCTTGGCTCACTCTATTTTCTTGTTTACTTGCTCTCTCTCCTACCATCTCTGTTTTCTCTCCTTCTCCAAGGGTTGGACATGTTTCTCGGCCATTGATATTCTATCCAGGTCCACCCCGGTTCTTCTACTTCCATTCAGGCCTCCACCTCCCTAGCGCTTGACTCTATAAGATCTTGAGCACATTGCACAAATGAGTGCTCTCTCGGCATTCCCTCCTTATTCCCTAGTTTTTTTGCCAACTGAATCTTGAGTACCATGGATGGGAATTACATCCGACCCTGTACCTGGATAGTCTCCATCATCACACTGACTTTATCTGCGATTCTGTTATAACATGTCATGAGTTGTATGGCATACTACCCACTAGGCTGTCTGGGTTTCTTTGTTTCCTTGATTTTCTTGGTTGCATTGCATACTTTGATTCACTCTAGTGTTGTTGCGTGTGCTTCTACTAGAGAGACTGCTGGTAGTGGAAGAAACTCCGGGGGTGGAGGATTCGCCTCTGTGGGATGTGCGCTGTGGACCATGTTTTGATTCAAAGCTTCCAGGGTCAAAACTGCTTGAAAGGGAGAGAGAAAAAAAATTTAAGATGACAAAACAACAACAAAAAATTCTTTTTAAAAGAAAAAATTACTTCAGTATTTAAAGTTCCCGGGTTTCGGCACCAGTAAAGGTTTGTGAGCACAAAAACTAGCAAAAAGCAAGGGATAGAGAATTGATCAACTCAGTTGAATCTCAAAGACAGACTTTAATTGAGACCAGCTCGTCTATATTTACATTTGAATCAACTGATCTACTCGCTGATATGAGTTCTACAGCTGAGTGTAACTCCCCCGCACCAGTTTACGAACATTCCTCGTAAACCCAAAATATCATATAAATATATACTATACAAAGAAAAAGCTATACATTAACTACAAGAATATATACATTTAACCCTAAAAAAAGAAAAGCTAAAACAAAAAAATAACTGTTTGTAAAAGAAAGAAATTAACAACTCTCTCTGTATAATAAAAAGTTACGTGTTATTGGGTTCGAAAACTCAAAAAAGGAAATAGAGACAAGTAATGCCACTCTGGGTTGCAACTGAAACACTATTTTTTTCATCTAACATCTAAGTGCTCCTCTAAGTATATCATTCAATCAGCTGATCGTCTCAGTCAGCTAACATCAAAGTAACAGCTGCCTCAGGCTGTTACTCCTCCACTACCAGTTTACGAACAGTTCTCTTAAACTAATACTATATGTAAGGTAATGATCTGTATAGGGGGATGGAAAAAGATTCCGGAGAATTTTGTGTAGATTGGGTACGGTTTTTATAATTGTAAAAGAGTTTGCCAATGATTTTTGGAGGGAAGCTGTGGTTTAAGAGAATTTGTTTAATGCGGAGATAGATATTGTCATGAAATTGGGAATCTGAGAGAGAAAAACCACAATGAATAAGATTTTTGGCCGTGTTTAGTTTTTGATGGTAAGGATGTTGGGAGTGATAGTTTAAAAGTCTTCCTGAGTAAGTTGGTTTTGTGTACCAATCGGTGGATGTAGTATTATTGGCGGTTTTTATGATGAGGAGGTCAAGAAATGGTAGCGAATTGTTAGTTTCTGATTCGACTGTAAAACGTAAGCGAGGATGGTAGGAATTGAAGGCAAATAAGATATCGGTGATTTTATTGGGATTTAGTATTAAGAGGAGGTCGTCAACATATTTTTTAATAAAAATGATGTCATTAGTGAACTGTGGGGTGACGGAGTTTAGTAAATCACCGTTGTGAATGTCATATGTATTGTCATGGCTGAGAGCTTGTAAAGACGGCAGTAGGTATTTACTAAGTTTAATGGCGGGGGAATTGATGTTAGAAGTGATCGGACGGAGGGGGTATTAGGTTTGTGGATTTTGGGAAGGCCATAAAAACGGGGGGCAACTGAATTATAAGAGATTAGGTTTCTGTAAGTGGGATAATTAATAAATTTAGAATCTAAGAGATTTTTAAGATGCTTATTAAAAGTTGTTTTTAAAGAAGGTGTAGGATCACGGGACGTAGTGGTGTATGTGGAATGATCGGATAAGAGTTGGGTCACTTTTTCATTATAGTCAGAGCGGTTCATAATGACAGTCTAGTTACCTTTAACTGAATGATGTAAGAGGTTTGTTTTTGACTTCTGCTAGAGTGCGCTACTGGACTAAGGTTCGAAACGTAACTGTCAAGAAAGACTGTTATGACACAACAGTTGATATGAAATACCAATGATAAAAAGGTCAAATTATAGTTTAAAAGAAAAACATAAAACCAGTGACATGTCAAAATACGGAGCCCAAAGGTCAAAAATTTATGAATACAAATTAATAAGAATAAAA
>NW_027106118.1:694843-696064 GCF_000696795.3 Halyomorpha halys | reverse complement strand
CTCCAACTTTGTTGCGAATCCGGCTACCTCACATTTCAGGGTCAATTTTTTAAACAAATATCAGGCCTAGCTATGGGTAATCCTTTAGCCCCCGATCTCTCTAATATCGTACTTAATGATTTACTAAACTCCGTCACCCCACAGTTCACTAATGACATCATTTTTATTAAAAAATATGTTGCCGACCTTTTCTTAATACTGAATCCCAATAAAATCACCGATATCTTATTTGCTTTCAATTCCTACCATCCTCGCTTACGTTTTACAGTTGAATCGGAAACTAACAATTCGCTACCATTTCTTGACCTCCTCATCATAAAAACCGCCGATAATACTATATCCACCGATTGGTACACAAAACCAACTTACTCAGGAAGACTTTTAAACTATCACTCCCAACATCCTTACCATCAAAAACTAAACACGGCCAAAAATCTTATTCATTGTGGTTTTTCTCTCTCAGATTCCCAATTTCATGACAATATCTATCTCCGCATTAAACAAATTCTCTTAAACCACGGCTTCTCTCCAAAAATCATTGGCAAACTCTTTTACAATTATAAAAACAGTACCCAATCTACACAAAATTCTCCGGAATCTTTTTGCATCCCCCTATACAGATCATTCATTACCTTACATACCCTTTCTTACAGACAACATTCAAAAACAATTACGTTCCTCCATCCCAAACCTCCGTCTAGCCCTCAAAGCCCATAACAAACTGTCTTTTATTTACACCAATCTCAAAGATCCAATTCCTCCTCAATACCGTTCCCAGGTCGTATACCGTATACCTTGTTCCACTTCTAATTGCAACGCATCCTACATTGGGGAAACAAAAAATTTACTTAAAGACAGCATAACCCAGCACAAATATTCCGTCTCCTCCCGTAATTTCATGGTGTCTAAATTATCTGAACATAGCTTAATAATCAAACACACTTTTGATTTTGACAATACCACCATATTAGCTTCTGTCCCTAACCACGACAAACGATTAATATCTGAAAGTATTTTTATACAATTAGAAGCTTCCCCAGTCAATCACAAAACAGATAAACAAAACTTATCCCTAGCCTATTCCCAAATAGTTAATTTATTAAAGCACCCATAATCCATTTTCTTTCATCAATCAATATCTATTTTCAATTTTATTGTTTATATAAAAATGTGTTTTATTCTTATTAATTTGTATTCATAAATTTTTGACCTTTGGGCTCC
>NW_027106118.1:674098-694013 GCF_000696795.3 Halyomorpha halys | reverse complement strand
TATCTCTTTTGTTCTATAGCCCTGATGAAGACCTGAAACTCAGGTCGAAACGTCGGCATAAAATAAATAAATATGGTTTTGTTTCTTTATGTTGTTCTTTGCTGACTGCACCCCCCGACAAACTTCTTCAAGAATAAAGAAAAGCTATTTACAATAAAAATAAATTCCTATACACATATTGTAAAAACCCACAAGCTCTCTGTAGTAAATGCTATATACATAATTTAAACCTAAGAAAAAATTAAAAGAACTCATCATACAATACATAATTGAGCTAAAATAAAGAAAAACAATATTTACAAGAGTCAAAAACAATGAACAGAATAAATAACTAAAATAATTAAGTTTTTATATTGTCATTGCCGGAAGTTTTAACTCATCAATATGGACAGTTCTCCTCTTTTTAGGTTCTTTGATACTTTCTACTGTAACAATATTTTGTTCCCTAATAATAATCACCCTGAATGAACCCTCTTATCGCTGTGTCCCCTTACCCCTGTTGGACCCCAACTATCTATATACGATCATCCCGATTTTGATCGCTCCCGTCCTGTCTGTTACCTTTAAATTCTCCCGTGTTACCCTCCTGAATTTTTCCTTTTCTATTGTTCCCTGTGCCTTCTCCTATTACTTTCTTCGAGCAACATGATTGTTGTGTATCTTCTCACTGTCCAGTGCCGTGCCCTTATAGTCCCGCCGATGTCGTCATAGCCTAAAGAAGATGTCAAATAGTGAAAACTCCCGTAATGGTATGTACGGAATGATTATATGCCGCTGTAGCCTTTGGCATTGCTACATCCGGTTCTAATTGCTTGTCAATCTGGTTTAAGTGAAGATGGTCACTCAATGTTCCATGAAGCCGCTCTATACCTCCTCTACTCTTTGGGTGTCCTGGTGTGTTGAGGTGCCATGTCACGTCAAGGTCCTTGATAACTGTTCGAATCCAGGCATTGTCAAATTCTCTGTCTCTGTCTGATGAGATGCGCTCTGGAACTCCGTAGAATTGGAACCATAACCGTAGAGCTGTCAACACTGCTTCTGCTGACTTGTCCTGCACCTGGTGCGCCATTGTCACCTTACTGAAGATATAAATTAAAACATTAAGATAGCTTGATCTTTTCTCAAACAATGGCATTGCCTACTGTGCGCTCTATGTAGTTTCTCCGGGCTTTGAAGGATCCTTTAACACTCTACAAATCTGGTCGTCCTTCACACCTTGCTGTGACCAAATCGTGGTTTTGGTTCTCCAATACTTGCTACCCTCAACTATGATTAATCCGGTTGTCCTCATCTTCCATACAATCTGTTGCCTCTTGTTGTTTATTATTTCCTCCATATCTACTGGTCTTCCTTTCTCAGAGCTCTTGTTAGACAAAGATTCCTCCTATTGTCTTCCTCTGCCACATTCTGTTCTTCTTCTCTCGGTGTCCACTCCCGTAAGAATTGCCTAGACGATTTCTTGGCCTTTACTACATCCTTCTACTGCATAAACTGTTATTGCTCAAGATAACCAATCACCTACCACGTTTTCTTTTCCTGGTTTATATATTATGTACATATTATTTTGTGTGAGAAGCTCCTTCCAATGCATAATTTTAGTCGAAGACTCCATCAACTTTCCCACCCATTGCAGAGACCTGTGGTCAGTGTGTATCCTGGACCTCCTGCCAAACACGTAGGTTTTAAAGTGTTCAAAAGCCCACACTATTCCCAAGAGCTCTCGATTCTTTTGTATCGTGCCAGGAGTTCCGCAGCATACTGCCCATTAGACTGTCTCGGTTTCTTCGTCTCCCTAATCATCATAAATATGTCCTCTTCTGGGACCCAGAAGGGTCCTCCTCCAAATGCCTTCTTCAATCTCGCCTTGTTATTAAGTTCAGACCCTCGATGTTTGGAACTGTTGCTCTCACTATTTTGTTACTGGCCATAATTCAGAGAGAAGAAAGAAATTATTTTTTGGGGACTAAAAATTCTTCTGACATCCAAAGGTCCCGGGTTTTGGCACCAGTTCAGGTGCCGATAACTCAAAAAAGGAACAAGTAATGACACTCTCAGTTGCAACTGAAACACTACTTTGTTCATCCAAGTGCTCCTCAATGTATATCTTTCAATCAGCTGATTGTCTCAGTCAGCTAACATCAAAGTAACAGCTGACTCAGGCCGTAATTTGAAATTAAATATGTGATTATATATTATATATTGTTTCTTAATAATTGAGCCTGTGGTTTCCATGCATTTTTTGAAGATCTATTGTTAAATTATTTTTTGCAGATTGGTAACAAAAATCGATTAAGTTTAGGTGCTCAAAAGTCAAGCACTAACTTTGCTGATGTTGAAAGAGAAGCTGTATTATCTGAAAAATTAAAGGTTCAAGTGCAAAAGGAAAATGAAGAGCGTAAAAAAGAAATCGATGAAACCCAGGTAATTGTTGTACCATTGACACTTTGTATATGTACATGTGTATTCAATACATACTTTCTACCTATTGTGATAATTACTGATTTTTTATATTAAATTTGTTATTTGTAATTCTGGATGAAGCAAAGTAATAAAAGTGTTTTTGAGCAAACATATATAGTACTTCATATAGTTTAAACAATAATTACATTACTGATTTTTTATTGTAATGGATTTCTTGAACCTTTAGAATATATCTTGATCAACAAGTCATCTTTCTGACTCAGTAGATGCATTTTGGTGGAATAGGTTGCACTTTACTGTGTGTTGAATAATTTTGGAACAAGTCAGTTACATGGTGTGTGTTGAAATGAACTATTACCCATACATTGCACATTTATAAAAATGTATGTTTATTATCTTGCAATATAATTTTATAAATGGAATATGGTCTGGGTGCGGTCAAATAGAATTTATGTAGTAATAACTATTTTAATTGAGCAAACATTTTGCCCCATGTTGCAGAGCTTCGTCAGGGCTAAAAAACATACAAACACTTAACATAACTAAAAAAGTAAATGGAAAATTACAAGGGTATACAATGACACTTAAAAATTAAATAAGAAAAATAAAAGGTTATAAACAATAAATGAAAACGGAAATAGTAACAGATAAAAAGAAGAAATATATAAGAAAGTACAAACTAAGAGATAAAAGAGGGGGATAAGAATAAAATCAAAAATAAAGGAAGAAAATGAACAGGAAAGGAAGAAACGAGACAGAATTCATACCTGTTTTTACAGAAGTCAAAGTCATAGTGAACAGTTTGTATTGGGAGGAGTGGGGATGGCAGTTAAGTACGTTACATTTGAAAATAATTTTAAAGTAAACAGTTTAGAAAATAAAGAAAATATCAAAATTAGGTTAACAATAAGTGATAATATACATAATAGGGGGGGGAGAAGAAATATTTAAAAAAAATATATAATTGTACATGGATAAAAAACACAGAAGAAATAAAGTTAAAAGAATGGGTTACAATAAATATAAATGATAAAGAAAGGCAATATCCAAATGAATAGAAATACAGAGGCATGTAAATTATATATTAGAAAAATTAATAATAAAGTAATTAATGTAAGTATTCTTAAGCTGGTAACATATGAATATAAATTAAAATAAGATACATAAATATAAAATTAAAATAAAGGATAGTAACTATAGAATATAATTAAATTAAGTATGGGGTGAGAATTCAGAAAATAAAACCAGAATAAAAGACATGACAGGAAAGTGAGCTTCTGAAATGCAGAAAGTAGAGAAAAGAAGCATTATGAGGGTTTTATAAGGTTCAAAATGTGTCGGTATGTCAGGAAGATGCAGTCTTTATCGACTTTATGATTGACGGAATTCTATTTTAAATTTTGTGAATGGACTCCGAGATGAGACGTTTTTTATGGTTGGGGACAGTAGCAGAATTGAAGTATTATTGAAATTAAAAGCATTATTCAGGTTTAAAGCGTGTTCTGACAATCTAGAGGCAAATGGGTTTACAGGAGTTGATAAAAGTTTTGTGCTGGGAAATGCAGTTCTTATGTTGATTTTTAGTTTCACCGATATAGAAGAAATTGCAATATGGGGTAGAACAAGGTATCTGGTAAACTACATTGGAACGGTGTAAAAAAGGAATAAGGTCTTTTAATTTGGAAAAAAGATAGGAAATTTTGCTGTGGGACTTGAAGCCAAGACGTAGGGTGGGAATAGTGGATCATAAGGACTTTTGTATATTGTTAGAAAGATTAAGGATATACAGAAGAGACCTGTACTGAAAAAGAGGTGGAGTGGGTTACAAAGGGTTGAGAACTGGAGGAACTCGAGTAACATGGTTAATGTAAGAATCACCTTTATTCTTGATTTTATTCTTATACCCCTCTTTTATCTCTTAGTTTGTACTTTCTTTTATATTTCTTCTTTTTATCTGTTACTATTTCCGTTTTCATTTATTGTTTATAACCTTTTAGTTTTCTTATTTAATTTTTATGTTTCATTGTATACCCTTGTAATTTTCCATTTACTTTTTTGCTTATGTTAAGTGTTGGTATCTTTCTAAGCCCTGCAACATAGGGCGAAACGTTGGATCAGTTAAAATCATTATTACTATTTGAGTTTTATTTAACTGCACCTGGACCATATTCCATTTATTATTTATTATGGTCAATCAGCGATCTTCCAATATAATTTTATGTTTGAATGATTACTTTTACTTCTTGAGTTTAATATTATTTTCTCCTTAGATTGCATCCATGAGGCTAGCTTATGAAGATATTAGTCTTAAACAAAAAACAGAAGAGGATAAATTGAAGATAACTGATCCAAAAAAAGCTGTTCAGTTAGAAAGGCTTGGGATGGGTCTAGGATCAAGAGTGTGAGATTTTTTATTTTTTACTATTCTTGAAATAAAAAAAAAAAATCTTTTCTAGTGTTATATTAAATTCATAAAGTACCAATAACTATAGTTCACTATTATTCTTTAAGTTATTTTCTTTCAATTCTTAGTTAAAGGTTGATCTTAAATGAGGTTCTTTTATTTTTTAAATATAAATAGCTTTGTTTATCTAAAATGAAATACTTCTTATAGCGTAAACATAAATATATTTTTCAATGTATTTACCATATCGATCATACTTCTTTTGCAAAAACTTTTCCAGCTTTTGTACTCCTGAATCAAAAAATCCACTGCCAATCTTTTGAGATAGCAATTGACTTCTTCTTTTTCTTTTCATCGTCAGTGCAGGAGGTTTTTCCACCCAAGTGTCAAACATTTGATCATCTTGTCTGAAAATGATAGTTTTCTGCTCTTTTCTTCATCATGAATTCCTAAACTCCCTGCACCATTTGTGAATGTGTTAAACTGCCATACACTTTTTTTCATGTTTTTCCATTGATTTTTAATAAATATCAACTGCAATTAATCATTTTGCTCTTGGTGTAGCGGTAATCAGAACTTTCATCATGGTCGACTGCTCAAAAAACAGTATAATGTAATAAAGCCTGGCAAGATGGGAACAGAGGGAATACTGTATGTTTTAGCGTTTTGGGAAGTATTGGCTAAAACCTTCCCATTGTCTGTTGGTTTGAGAAACTTACTTTGCAATCAGCCTTAATATTATTAAATATTTTAATAAAACTTATTTTTACTATTACCTCTCATTTTTTTAAATTTTAGTATTCTAAGAAAGTCATCCTATTCCTCACATACATATATAACATCTTTCTCTGTTCCACATATTTTCCTGACCCATGGAAATTATCTATAGTTAAAATGATACCCAAATCCCAAAAGTTACTAGAATACCTATCCTTTTACCGTCCTATCATCTCTCTATTATCATTCATGGTCAAAATCCTCTAAAAACCTATTTTTAAATGCCTATACCCCATCCCAGATTCTAATTATATGATCCCTGATCACCTGTTTGGATTTCGAACATCTCACTCCACTATCCAGCAATGTCATCGTGTGGTGGATGTTGTTTTGTCTTCTTTGGAGTGCGGAATATACTGCGTGGTAGTCTTTTTCGATGTAGAACAGGCTTTTGATTGGGACTTTTTTACAAACTTCGTCAACACTTTTTACAATTCTTACCGCCTACATACTTTCTATCATCTGTTCCTTTCTCACTGATAGATTATTTTAAGTAAACCACAATGGTTCCTATTAATCCCTCTATTCCTCTATTCTCAGTCCGCTGGTGTTTCTAAAGGTAGTATTATCAGTCTCATCCTCTAAACTATCTATACAGCTGATATCCCAATCAATCCTTACACTATCCTCACCACATTTGCCGATGACGCATGTATAGTTAATAATAACCCTATTTAGTCGATAATTGCATCCTAAACCCTCCTATCCTATATTACAGCCTGCGAAGAATGGCATCGTAATTGGAGGTTTAAAATCAATCCCATCAAATCGTCTTTACCCTTCATTGTAAACCTACCAACTGCTCTACAGTATCCTTTGATAATGTTGTTCTTACCCCTGTCAAACAGATCCACTATCTTGGGCTGCAACTGGACAAACGACTAACCTGGAATCCTCACACAAGACTGAAAAGACAGAAAAAGATTCCGACTACTACAGCACTTACTGGACAAACAATATAAACTTCCAATCCATTACAAAAGACTGATCTGACTGTTATAAGGCCAATCTGGACATCCGAAGTTGAGCTTTGGAGCTCCAGAAAACCTTTGAATTCCTCTTTTATCCAATCCTTACTATCCAAAATCCTTCATAAAATCCTCAATGCTCCTTATTTTGTCTTAAATAAAATTATACATAAAGACCTTGATGTTCCATATGCAACTGATCTAGCCCAAACCAGGTGTCTTTCCTTCCATTATAAACTCCCTAACCACCCAACCCACTAGTTTCTAACCTTACTTCCTCTTCCATTCTTGACAATCCTCCGAGGTGCCTGAAACGAAGATGGCCGTGAGACCTGCTAATGTAAAAATGGCATTAGGGTGCTACCAATGGGTTGGTTACATCAAATTTACTGGAAGACATTATATACAGTTGTGAATTTCAATAAAGATATGAAAAAAAAGTATACTTAGACAAATTGGTTTGCACTTAATATGTATTTGTTGCTGCCTTGTTAAAAATCTGGTGTTAAGGGTTAAATTTAAAATGACTGACAGCTGCTATCGGTCGATGAAGAAGCTATTTTGTTATTGTGTCAACAATAATTTGAACTTAAAGATTTAGTAAATTAAGGAAAATATATATTTTTACTTCTACCAGTTGTGTATAGATTAATTGATGTATATGATTCCTTAAAAACTTTGTTTTTGTAATTGAATTTTAAATATTTCATGGATTAAGCCTATTTTAGTGTGTAATTAGTAAATTTAGCCAACAACCGCTAGTGGGCCCCTATTGCTGAATTTTGATGTAGTTTAACCTTTTAATTTCCAATCTTTATCCAACTTATCTAGATTCAGAAGGGCTTTTAACTATTATTTGTTGTGAATATAATCATCTTAAAATTATCATTAATGGTTTTTGAAAGAATGAAAAAAAAACAAACAAATAAAATAAAAAATCATAACCAACTTTACGCATATATATATATATATATATATATATAAAAGGATATGATTAAATTCTATTGAAACATTCTCAAGGATCTACCTAATTATTATATTTGTGTGGTGACCATTTTAATCGATTGTAGTGAAATATTTCAACTCTAAAATTTATTATTTGTAATAATATCACTGCTACAATGTGGTTAGTTAAGTTGTCTTGTTCAAGTGATTTATGAAATAAAAATAATGTATAAAGTGAACATTTGTTATACAAATTTTAACAATGCAGCATACTATTTGAAAATACTAAACCAGTTTAACCTAAAAGGTATTTTCAAATGTTTGTAGTTATAAATTTATCTACATTAATTTCAATTAATAAATGTTCAAAGAAATTTTGCAATTTGATATTAATATACACAGTTTGGTTACTAGAGTATATATTTAGTTCAAATAAAACAACAAAATTATACACAATATTCCAAAATCAATCAGTAGGTTAAATGAAATAAAGTATCAGTAAATACAAAAATTTTTTGTGTAATATATTCTCTATATTATAAATAAAAGTTAAAAGAATTAATATTAATTTTGTGAGATAAGAATTTATGAATTAACTTCTATCCCCATAAATAGTTAAAATTAAAATTTAGGGTTTCTATGTTAAAATCCTTTAACATTTTATATAAAATAAAATACATTTTTTATAAAAAAATATTCTTTGATGAACTGTTTTATGTTATAGGAATGAGTATATTAATTAAAACATGTTTTTAGGGGTATCTCTCACTCAGCATTGAATGACATGAAAACTATTCACCAAGAAAATTCCAATAAATTTGGCAAATCACACGAAGTCGAAGCTCATGATTTTTTCGATGACTTGGGATTCTCATCCAGCAGCAGCTACAATCCTTTGTAAGTCAAATACAAGGGATATATTGTCAAATATATTGTCAAACTATATTCTACTGGCCTGACATAGTTTGTATCCATAAACTATAATTGGTAACTCAAGATTATAACCTAAATATTATTTAAGGCTTGCATGTCATCAATTTAATAAGGAACTGTAGTTAAAAATACACATTATTCTACATAATTATCTAAACAAAATTCTTACTAAAGAAAATAATTGTGAGTTATTCACAAAGCCAATTATCAGAAGTCAAATTCTAATTACTTTACATGAACGGAGAGTTGATCAAATATTTTGTTATCCTTCTATTGTTGCATTAAGTGTTCTATAAATGTTTAATAGACAAGCTTATGTGTTATGCCAGTATAGAATTATGTATTTTGAAATGATTATGAAGCAAATGATAGATGGATGATAATTGATATCTTATCCAAAAAATATAAATATGTTTGTTTATATTTATAATTAGTATCCTTGTTTAATTATTCTTTTAAATCTTCATTAGGTACAAAAGTTCACCACAATCACAGTCTCGTATGATGTCATCGGGAGCTGATGATAATGAAGATTCTATTAAAGCATTAATGAACTATGATAGTAGCTTTTCAACTCAAACCAGTTTTGATAATAGCTTTAAAACACAAAACAATTACAATAGTGGCCATAAATCTCAGAATAATAATGTTAAAAGAAATGTAAGTCTTCCATCTGAAACAACTACTGTTGCTCAAAAGAAATTTGGAACTGCTAAATCTATTTCTTCTGATCAATATTTTTCTGATTCTCCTGAAAATGCGGTTTGTTGATTCATATTTCTTCACCTAAATTTTATTTTATTTTATTTTTTTTGGAAATATTAACTAAATATTATATTTTGCATTACAGTGGGAACAAAAATCAAATCTTTCTAGGTTTGAAGGCTCTACCAGTATATCATCAGCCGACTATTTTGGAAGGAATGAAAATGCTCACCAAAGAGGATATATTTCAAGCCAGCTACAGGCACCAGATCTTGAAGAAGTGAGAGAAAGTGTAAAACAAAGTGTCACAAAAGTTGCCGGAAAGCTTAGTTCATTAGCTAGTGGGGTCATATCATCTATTCAGGTAGACCATTTTTTTCTAGTTGATAAATAAATTTTGATGTCGATTGATAGATAAAATGTTAATTAGATTTTATTTTACTGATTTGTATTATTTAAACTAAAAAAACAAACAACTAGATATAGCTATTTACTAGCCAATGGCCTTGGTAATTTAGTTATTAAAAAAGAAATAAACATAAAAAATAAAATAAAATAGAAAATAATAATTTAATTTTAACATAATTTAATTGTAAATTTAAGTAAACATGAGGTTTCCTAGTTTCTCTAAAATAATATTTTTATTCATGTTAAACTTGTATTTAGAAGTCTAAACAATTTGATAAGTTTTTAATCTATTTTGATGTTTTTATGGAGAATCGTACTTATGATCCAGTCAACAAAGGTTTTTCTGAAGAAAAAATCACAGAAGTATTTTTCTCAGAGATTCTATTTGTTTTTTGGAGTGCTGAATTTTAATATGATGTTTGTCACCTCTCCTGCTGCCAGTTTCACTACAAAATTTTCTAATTTTTTTCAGTATGTTGCTAATAACTAGAAAACATGTTCTAGAAAGAGATTTTCATCTTCGAAAAATGCCCAGTTTTCAAATCAAAATAGAAAACTGATAAAATGTCCTACATTTTGGTGTTATCTTTTTTTTTTTAATGGTCATTGTGTGATAGGTGAAGTAGCAAACCTGAAACTCTAATTCCACACCCAAAAAAACATAAAATTGTTGAGAAGTAAACTTCTAAATTTTGTTCCTAAAAACACTATTTTTAACCTTCAGGGTGTGGTCTTTTTTTAATAGGATGTACTATAAGTTAGTGAAGAATTAAATGTTATTACAAATAATGTAGGATATTTTGTCGAATTTAATTTTATATTTAATGTTTATCTCCAAAAAATGTCCAGTTTCCTAGTTATTTGCAGAAATAATGTTAAAATTGTCTTTTTCTTTTTTTGTTGTGAAACATGCAGGTGATGACTTGGCAAACCTGAAATTCATATTCAAACAGCACCCTAAAAACCGTAGAATTGTTTAGAAAAATGCTTTTGATTTTTTTTCCCAGAAATACCTTTTTTTGAACTTTGATGATTTATTAATCCAGTTTTTGTTACTACCTATTCATATTTATCACACTTGCATCCCACTAGAACTAGTGGTTCATTTAGGGGGTATTGAACTAAAACTTTGTTTTTGTGTTAAGTAAAATATTTAGTGTTGGGCATTATGTCTCATTTATCTATAATTGTTCTTAAGTTATTGAATTCATTATAAATAACTTTTACAACAATTAGTGGTTTCAGTGAAAATGTTTGTTTGATGTACTTGATGTGCACTATGTTTAAATATGATTTCTATTACAAAATTTAAATAGAAAAATGTGTGTTGTTGGGAGGAAAGGAAATATAGTTATTTATTATTATTACTTTTTTTTATACATACTTATTAATTACATCTATTAACTTTTACAGGACAAATATGGAGGCTATTGATTTGAATCCAAAACCATCTAAACAAATACAAAACTGTTATTAATTGAACATGTTGGCTCTAATTGTGTAGGTAGCTATTTATCTTATTTTGTTTGTTATATTATGAGGTGGATGTACAAATTAATAAGTTAGGTTTAATAAATTTATCTTAATCATGTTTTGGAATATATTTTACCTTAAGATATTTCCTTTTTATTTATGATTTTTTTTTTTTTTTTTTAAAGTAGGTAGAAGTTTGAAGTATCTATATTTTCTACTATAGCTGCTTTGTGATATGAACAATGGGAGAAGCCTTTGATTCTGATTATCTTTTTATTATATGATTCTAATTATCTTTTTATCATATGATTCTAATTATCTTTTTATTATATGATTCTGATTATCTTTTGTTTTTTCAAATTTGGCCTTAACACAATGAAGAAGTTACAAATTTGTATTTTATCGTATAAGAAATATTTCATTTAAATGTTGCTGATATTTTGTGTATTATAGTTCATAGTTTCTTATAATGAAAGTGGTGAAAACGTAATTTCATGTTTCTTAAAAAAAAAACAACAGTAGACTAGAGGAGTTATTCCTCTATGTTGTATTTGAAACATTCCATCTTAATTAAGTAAATAATTTTTGTGCTTTGGTCTTACTCATTCATCAAATGTTCCAATGTAAATGGTTTATTTAGAATTGATAGCAGAGATTGAATTTTAGAATTATTTGTTTAGGGAAAAAAATCAAATTAATTGATATTTATATTTATAATTTAACCATATTTTTCCTTAGTATAACTCTGATTTATTTGACAACATATATAAAATCACCTTATAATTATGTTTGAGTGAAAAAATTTTAATAATAAATAAAAATTCTTTGATCATTTTTCTTAGAATATATCGCACTAGTATTTCTAAAGTGACAACTCAAAAATCGGTGTTTTTGAGTTATGACTATGAAAGAAATTGGTAAATATATCTTTATGAATTATCAAAACTGTATCAACCTAGCTTCAGAGCTTGTCCGCCAGAGGGCACTTGTGTCACTCTTGCTGCCTTAATGCTATTCCCCCTCCATAGGCAAGAGTGTCACGTTGTCCGTTGTCTTGAATTTTGAGTTGTGTCACTTTAGAAATACTAGTGTGATATCTTGAAATGCTATATTATGCTTACTATTTAAAGTAGCTAGTTGGGAGTGGTTTTATTTTATTCAACATGAAAAAATGATATTTAACCTCTTTAATTGATATGATATGCTGATTAATAAAATGCTTGCCAAACAAATAAACCGTAAAGTAAACAATTATATCTTTCCTAGTTATTTGATCTATAATACTCAGTTGTTTCAAAATATCTTAAAACCAATTTTAACTTCTACTCATGCGAATGTTTATTTATCTATTCCTTTATCCTGTTTTACACTCTTCTCAGCGTTAGACAGTTCAACCTTTTGTTGCCATATTCTCTTGATTTATCTGTCAGGATTTCAGATGTGCCAAAATGGATTATTAATTGCTTTGCCTGACTTCATCCAACTAAATCTTTGAACAAATTAGCTCATGGACTGCCAACTGCGAGATAATTCAGTTTGCATTCTTGCATACGACGCCTTCTATCTATTATCTCATATTTTTACTACAACCAAACTTTTTAGTTGGCCTTGGTTTATCAAGCCATATGGCTAGAATGTGAATGAATGAGATATCCCAAAGAAAGTACTTGAGGTCTTGCATTGAACCAAAAAAAGCTAAGCTAGATGATCAAGACTGGGATGGACCATTCTGGGCCCTATAAATTTATATTTAATTGGGGAAATTTTTGCAGTTGAGGTTGTTCCTGACCAAATAAGTTGCTGGACCATAACCATTAGTCTAGCAATTTTATTTCCTTATAAAATGTTGACATAAACATAAAATTGATATTTATACAATTATAAAATATTTATATAAAATTGAAAAAACAATTTTTACATACTGTTTTTCATACTGAATTAAATAAAACTGCTCTCAGCGCACTATCAGGATATTTTAATTAATTAATAAATATCTTGACTTTTAGGCTTTATTTTAAATAATCAACAATTTTAGTATTATTATTTTGGAGAATAAATTATAGGGGGCAGGTGGTATAATTTTTACACTATTTTTGTTTCATTTTGACTCCACCCTCTCTTTATTTTTGTGGTCAACTACTTTATATATATATATAGTATTTGTGTGTGTGTGTGTATGTTTGTTTTGTTTTTTTGGTTGGATCTACACACCTTTTAAATCTTTGATTTTTCTAGATTTTGTCAACTGTTCACCAATTCAATGGAATGTGTAGAGGGGATTCTTCCCCTCTTGCACACAGACTGATCTCATTTGCCTGCTGCCATATTCATTTGGTCGAGCTGTAGCGCTTGTGTCTTGTGATATTGTGTTTTGATTAGCAATGCCTCTTTAGTCCTCTATATATTAAGACTGGTTATATCAAGTTGTATTTCTTTTAACACAAGCTTTCAAGAAATATTTTGGGATTTTAGTTTTCTTGAAACATCTTTTTCAGTGGGTTATTTTATTTATTGAGATTATTATGGAGCCAAGATATTTATAAATCTAACTGCAGTACAGAATGATTTTCTTTTCTTCCTTTTCTGTTAGTGGATTGTTTGGCTTACTATTGTGTACATAGTTTTCTTCTTATTTCTAATAGGTTGTTAGCTCTTCTTCTCTAGTCGGAGACATTTATGATGAAGTATAGGGTTACCAGTCCTATGTACGACCTTCTGACAATATATTTTGTGCCAGTATTAAATAATAATAGAAAATTAAAGCCATATATACGTTGTTTGTTATTAATATCTTTAGAATTGTGTTTACTTGTTTGATATTAAAATTTCAAATGAAGTTTACTCATTATTTTATTTTTATGAATTTGTTTTCTATTTCTTTTATTTATCCTTTCCATCAATATATTTATGTATTATTATTATTGGCGTGACAGACCGTGGAGGGCCTAGGCCTTGTGCAATATACTAAGAAAATGGAAATGGCGCTTTTCTCGATGTGGTTTTCTTAGGGTAGGTTAGTTACTCCCACGTCTATTTTTTTTTAGTGTCACCCATGTGTGCCCAGGGGAGGCTGTGAGTGAATATTATATAATTATATGCTTGAAAAAATCATGGATAGGGCCGGGGACTCAAACTCACAACCTTTGGGTTGGAAGACAGGCGCGTTACCACGCTGCTGCCGTGACCCCCCATATTCATGTATTATAATTTATTAATTGATATTTTTTCTTAAATAGCTTAAAGTGGTTTTCCTATGCTTGATCATTTAATTTTTATTCAGTTTGTGAAATATTAGCTTGAAAAACTACTATCTTATATGTTACTAAATGTTTAATTAAACTTTTTGACAGTTTTTTAATCTGTTAATATTTGTTTAGTTATAGTAAGTTATTGAATTAATTAATATTTTATTTTTTAAACTAAGTTAATTTTCTAAATTTATATTTTTTTAATGTTTCAGTGCTTTAGTAGCCCCACAACACAGCCATTTATTATTCCATTCATCTACATCCCATGAAATAGTATGCGTTATATTTGAATGTTTGTTGAACATAATGTTACGATGTTATGAATTTTTTTGAAGTTGTGAGTGAACATAATTGTTATGATGATTTTTCTTGAGTTATGAGTGAATATAATTGTTATGATTTTTCTGAAGTTATGAGTAATTATTTGTTAGTGATTCATTGTTTTGGTTATATTGTGTTTTATAATTAATTATTTATAAATAAATGATTATAAAT
Organism: Halyomorpha halys; assembly: GCF_000696795.3. Lineage (NCBI taxonomy): Eukaryota > Metazoa > Arthropoda > Insecta > Hemiptera > Pentatomidae > Halyomorpha > Halyomorpha halys. The sequence continues at coordinate 679,236 of NW_027106118.1, read as the reverse complement.
ATGAATTTATTAAAGTTGATTGTACATCATTATTAATAATCTAGATAAAAATAAGTAATGCATTTTATTTCAAATATATTTTGTTTTACTTGGTTACAATAAATGTATTTTCTATTTTAAAATGTTCTTTTTTTTTCTAATAAATTACTTGATTCTTCAATAAAATTGTTATTTAAACCTAATTTCCATGACATGAATTAAAATCTTGGCCTTATCATGGTTAACAATGTTTTAATTATAAATGAGATTATTACTTCACCACGACTCATGGCATTGTAGTGGGTTGTGTCATTCAGTTCTTTTTAGATGATATTAAGATTCATAGCAACCATCATAAGAACAATCTTTATTTCAGGTGAAAGATCTGGCACCAGCTTTAAGAATTGTGTAAAACCTCAAAATGGTCATTTTTTTATGAAAGGGAACTTATTTACCATACAGAGATGAAACAATTATGTTGGGACATGATTGAGTTACTTGAGATTCTTGATTGAGTTTATTTGAGAAGATTCGAGACTAGTTAACTTTTCAGTGATAAATTGTTGTTTAAGATTTAATTTATCAAATTACAACAAACCATTAATATTAGAATCCTCTAGAAATTTTTAATCGTACTTTTTTTTTTTTCCTGCAGTAAAATGATGTACCTGTATCTTAATCATTCTTTTCTATTTATAATCATTCTAATCAAAGATACTTCATATGCTTAGTTAATTAATTAAACATGATGTTAACTTTTAAATCTTGGAGGCAGTAGACAAAATTTGTTATTTTTCAAAATTTTCTTGCTCAAATATATTGAAGGTTCTAGCAGCACCATATTGTCTTCTAATAAACTTATTTCCTTCTTGCTTTTCAGCACTTATAGCACCTAAAATTTAAGCCCTTAGATTATTTAATGTATGTTTTATATCATATTCTTGGTTGGTTAGTATGATACTTAAAAGGAATGATGCTGTTTTTTTTTTAAATTATTTATTTTTCAAGTACTTTTAGTCATATCTATTTCCCTAGTTAGGCTAGATCCTGTATATTTGTTCTTTAAAATATTTAAATTTATTATAATATGTCTTACGAGCTAATAAAGCTGTTACTATTTCTTCTTATCTTGCCTCAATCATCATAAGTTTTCTTTTTCCAGAATGAATGGTATTTGACCATTATAACTACTTCTAATAGTTTATAAGTGGCACTTTACTACAGGTTTCTTTGTTCAGGTACGATTCTATGTTTTTTCCCTTTTAATCTTAATCTTTCTCACCGCTATTGCTTCAAATTAAAATGCAAGTTCTGCAAGCACCATATTGAATATATTGATATTGCAATTTACTATGAAATAGATGAGGCAGTAACCTCTAGTCAACTGTTGAATGTTGGCAAAAAGGACCACTTGACCCACTTACCTGGCGTTCTTTTTTCTTGAGATATAATGATGATATCTCAAGATACCTGTTGTTACTTTATCATTTTTTTTCTATATAACCCTGATATTTAAAGTCTTACCCTGTGGGACTCTGAAATATCTTTTATTTATAACTGGCTCATCTAGCCCATGTGAAATTTCCTGATTTCCTGTTGATCGTAGTTAAGATTTTTATACATCAGTGTTTCTGTACATCTTTAATTATTTACATTCAGTGATATTCGTATACCCAATTTTAGTGGCCTATTTGAAGAAATTAAATTCAAAACCTTTACGACATGTATCCCATTACAACAGTGGCACTTGGGATCCCCTTATCCACTATAATGTAGATAGGTATTTCCAGGGAGGCATAACCACCTGTATGGCCCTTCCTAGAAATTTTTTATAAAAGAAATACTAAGAAGTAAAAAGAAAAAAAAAAAAGCTTTATATTATTTTGCCAGTCAGATGGCTTAAAATACTTACATATTTTAATATTAAAATGATTAAATAATATGATATATATTATTATATATATATATAAATTTCTTCAAGCTTTTAGTTATGAAGCAAGGAGAAGCGTTGGCCCTCCTAAACATCCTCCTAGGCTTCCCTAGAAAATTTGGTAAGCTGCTTTTATACAGACTTTGTCAGTTACTTTGAAAAAATTAAATTTTAGAGCTTCAAAATGAGGGGGTTTGTATTTTCTGTAGGAATGTTATGACCATGTCTTGATGGCCGCTTTGAAATCTTCCAGAGCCAGCTCGATCTTGCAACTTTTTAATTCACATTTATTAGATTTATGATAAGAGTTCTATTCGTGTTTCCTTCACGAAATTTTGAACCCAACAATACCAATCATGGTATTTGAATGTTTTAGGATCATATATTAACCAAACCAGTTTTAAGGCTTGAAATATTAATATATGTGATACATGAAGGTATGTAATTAACTTTTTTTCCATAATTATTTCAAAATTATTCATGCATGCCTTCTAATTGTATTGTTTCAAGTTGATATCTGTAATTTCAACTCATGAGGGTTAAATTTGACTTTTTGATAAAAGTATGATTCCATCAGCTGAAGAATTTCATTTACAACGAGAATTATAAGTATGTAATGTAGAATAATTGTCTTTAAATACAACAATGTTTAAAATTCAAGGAAACAAAAAATAAGTAATTACAGATCCTATCATCCATTTAACAGATATATAAAAGTAGTATAATAGCTACATAACATTGATATTGGCCTGAAGAAAATGTGGAGAACATTGGATTTAATTCATCAGATTGGTGGCATTTGATTTGTTGGTTTATTCACTTTTTTTATGACAAACATTTTGTACATTTAATAGGAGAGAAAGTAAGCTCTTACCCTCCTTTTAAAAATTGTAGGACATTGTCATAAACTACCCTCGTTTGTCTATTTTTTTAAATATGTTGTTCATGAACCATTTTCCTCTTGCTTTCATTTTTCTTTTAAATAAAGTTTCATTCACTTTTAGTAAAATTACATATTATTTATAGGAATAAAATATAGTTTGTTGATAGTTTTGTTTTAAATAAAAATTAATAGGAATCATTAAATTTTGTGATCATTGGCAATAGTTACTTTAATTAGGAGCTAATAAATAATATCTGTGCTGCTTATATAGATATTTATAACACTTAGCCTGTATGATAGATTTATTTTTATGAAATCATCAACCTAGAATGATAAAGTATTTTTTGAAAAATTTATGCTCAGGTAGAATTTGTATTTCTTAATTTATAAATAAATTAATATAGTTTAAATAAAAGTTACATTGCATCATAAGAGATTAGTTTTAATAAAAGTTTACATTTTTTAAAATCAATAATATATTTTTAGTCATATACAATGAGGTACATATTAAAACATTTATTACAAGAAAGAACAACTGATAAAAAAATATTTTAGTGTTGAGATATATATTTATTATATGAATTGGGTAATGACATTTATACTTGTGTCTGTAATTTATACTTTTAAATGTAAACAAAAACCTTTTGTATATGTGTTTGTGTTATGTGCGTAGATATGGATTTAAAATCCACACACTTGAACACATAATTTAATGTCTCATCAATTCTTATTACAGTTTCTGAGATCTGAGCATCAAATGCTTTTTCCTTTTACATTCATGTGAAATTAAGGCTTATAATCCTTCATGTGCTGGTATTTGGAATAAAATATCCCATTCAACGGCAATGAATAATGATTTTGTTATTCATTAGAAATAAATGTACAGAAATAACCTGAATTTTTTATTCTTCTTCTTCCTCTTCTTCCTCTTCTTCCTCCTCTTCTTCTTCCTCAGCCTCTTCTTCTTCCTCCTCCTCTTCCTCGGCCTCTTCCTCTGCCTCTTCTTCTTCTGCATAGACTGGTTCTACATCATCATCGGTTGGTTTCACCTCTTCCTCTTCGGGGCTTTCAGGAGCATCCTTCTTTTTGCCAGGTCTCTCACCAAACCATTTAGGCAATTTAGCTGAAAAATAATCATTCTTAAAGATCTACATATCTTTTGTAATTTTCCTAAATATTATTATTTAAGGAATCTGTATTAATTTAGGTTGTTAGTATCAAAGATTATTCTAGGTAATTCGAATGTTATTTTATAATTACTTGGTTGATAAAGTATGAAACAGTTGTCCTAAATTAAAATAAAAAAGTAGGTTCCTTAGGAATAAACTTTATTGTATTAATACTTATATAAAATAATGAAATATAAGTTTGCAAATAATCCAAAAAATTGAAAATGTCTTTGCTCTTTTAAATAAAATGAAAGAAAGATGATCATTACTAAAATTCCATTTTCCTAAAATGTAGTTAATTGAAAAAATAGTTTTACACACATATATTCACAGAACAGAATAGTATGTCAGGATTGAATGGGTGACACCCCTCCATGGAGAAATACATTGCTGGGAATCTCAGGTGTTCATTCTTCCCTGAGTCATAGAGATCTGACAGTCACTCAGACAAGACATAGGAGTGATGACACTACCCTGTATATTATTATCAGAATCATGATTTAGTAGATTTCGGAACTTGACATATTAGCCTGGAGGTCAGGGTCCATGGATGATCAACTTTAGGAAAGAAAATTTAGGTCCTTGGAGGCCTTGTTACCCTGTTAGCTATATACCATGGATCTAACCCTGTTGTAAATGCTTTATAACTTGTGTGATAAAATGTTCATAAATGGGTAGTATACTACTGCACAAATTGAACTAAGGAAAAGTAGGTTCCTTTTTCTTGATACCTATAATTGGTTATGAAGCTCTAAGTGGCTTCCAGCTAAACTATGGAAACCTTGTTTTGCAGGAAAATGAGGCTGTGTTACCTCCTTGCACAAGTGTAAATTGACTGATATGCATGGTGCTTATAAAAGTTCTTCATGTTCCAACCAAAATCAAAATCAAATTTTTTATTACTGACTGTTACTAACTCCAAGGACCCGGGTTTGAATCCAGTTGTGATAGATAATTATTTGTTCTGTTCCTATAGCTGCGAGTCAACCCTGTGGGCTTAGAAGCTCTTTGGGGTCCACCTAGTCTCATAAAGTAGGCCTTATTTTAATTCAGGAAAAATCTGACAATTGAATATGATTCTGACCAAATCACTTCCTTACCCTACTGTTAGTAACAGTATTTGCTTACAAAGTACTGCACCCCTGATCCTTTATAGGTTATAGCAGTACAGGTTATA
>NW_027106118.1:658175-673988 GCF_000696795.3 Halyomorpha halys | reverse complement strand
TAATGAAAAGAGATATAAAAATTGTATCATGATTTAAATAAATTGTACATGATCGAGTATAAAATATAAAAATACTAACAATTTATAAAATATTCATAGTTTCTCTTAACAAATATATTGAAGTGCTATAATTTTTTAAAAACAAAATATTTCTTCATGCAATACTAAATATTTAATATGAAAACTATGCATGCTCAGATTGCACATGCTGGGAGGTTTATTTACATTTTTTGTGGCTATTTACTCTCTTTCCAATACCTTAAGATCCAGATGACTTTTATAAAAATGTTTGAAATATAACTAGTTTTATTGGTGTTTGTCCACAATTATTTCGGAAACAAAGAACATTACCCGTCGAAATCGAGTATCAGTAAACTTACATTTTTTTTTTTTGCATAACTTTCTGTCTGATTACAGTGAAATTTGGCACCAAGAAATTTGTAATAAGTTTGTATGAAGAAATGAAAAAGAATTTATCACTGAAATTACGTTTTTAATTATCACTTATGCTATTGAGTGAATTTGAAAGCTTGGAAGCTTTTACTTGGTTAATTATGCTATCTATATAATATATAATATATATATAATTTTAAAATGGAAGATGTTAAGGTAAATTAGCCATAATTTAATAATACATTGCTTGATGCTTTAACAAGAATGTGTATAAATCAAGCTTGGTCTACATGATAGTTACCAGTCGTATAAGAATGACTATGGTAAATAAATATGTTGGTTGGTCATTAATCAATTAATCAACGGGATCAATTTTTACTGGCTGTAAAAATCTGAAATTGAATAGTTGCTCAATTTTAATTTTTTGATATGTATGTTATAACACTTATATACACATGACTTGCTTATCCCAGATTTGAAAAACGTTTTACTCTACTCATCTTTTTATTCGTTTTAGGTAAAAGTTCTCCACATCCAAGTGTTTCCTGATGCTAAGCCCATAGACAGACTAGTTGATATTTTTATGATTTTTGATATTAATGTCAGACAATTAATTATGTATTTTGAATTGCATTTTATTTAGTAAATATTATGATTAATATATCACATGACAATAAAATATATTAATGAACTTTAATGGACCAGTTATTTTAAGTGTATATGTGGAGGATATTTTATTGTTTTCATATGGTTAATCTATTTTTAATAACACCAATCTTGAATTGGTGAATTAAAATGTTATATGAGTTTTGCCTACTTACTTTGTGGGCGACTGCCAAACTGATCACTTTTCTCCATCCATTGTTTTTCAAGAGTCTCCTTGTTCTGCTCCATCAAGCCCTGTGTAACATGCTTAAAAACTCACAAACTTTTCTCTAGACTATTGGACTTTCATCCGAAAAAAAAAAATCATTGCAAAATTTTTAAAAAATGGAAAAAAATATACATATACATAGATTTGACGTTTTATACACAAGGTTGGGGGTTGTAGGCATACGATCTAAGGGGAAAACAAACAAACTTTGAAGTACACAGTCTTAGTTGCACTTCAAAGGGATCATTCCTCGGGCAAATGTATTTGCATTCCCACCAGTAACTTACCATGTTTTCGCTTAGTAAATTGTTCATATCTAGACTTCCATATTTTTTCTAATTCTTCAGCAGTCAAGGTTTCCCAACCCTAACACACCATGATATAGTGTTTATACAAATATTTTATGTGCATGCAATTAGTACTATTATATTTAAGAGAAATCCCTTCTTCATGTATATACTTGTTTACTTTTGTTTAGTATTTGAACTACTTATAAAAAATTAAAGCTTTTTTTTTTTTTAATTGTTACAATATTAGAACATATTTACAATATTGTTTCATAATTTGGAGTCATAAATGGTTGGAATCGCAGGGGGAAGTCCTGACATGAGAATTACTAGCCAAGGATGTAATAAAAAATGAATACTGAGAATTTGTTGAAAATTTGTGATTGAAAATTGTCTACGTTATTTTTAACTGTATTTTCTATTTAAAAAATAATTTCTTTTTATTTAACTAAAAAAAAAATTTTTAAAGTTATTTTTAACATTTGGCTGCCATGGTAGAAACAAAAAGAATAAATTGTAGAGTTTAAATTGATTAACAGTATTTAGTTATTTATTTTTGTTCAGAAATATGTGTTTATGTTGTGTTTTTTTAATTTAATGAATCAGTGGAAGATAAATTATAATAATTCAGATGTTTATATCATGAGAAGAATATGACTTTTGTGATTACAATTGATTACAAGTAACATATACTGATTATGTTTATCAACTTATGACTAAATGCCTAATTTAATATAACATTGAAATGATTTTATGAAATATTAATATTTATCTTGTAATAATTGTCTGTTGATTCAATCTTCAATGAACAATTTTTTTTTTAACAATAAGGAAAAACAATATTTCTCCATAAAGCTAAATTATATTAATTAAATTGATATGTAATAGCATTATTACATATCAATTATATTAATTAAATTGATATGTAATAGCATTATTACATATCAATTATATTAATTAAATTGATTTTTTTTTCCTTAAAAACTTATTCTGGCAATATTTTAACCATTTTCTATGAAAAAAATAAATAAAATGGTATGATGTAGTAGAATCTAATACGATATTTAATAAATATGTTTTAGGTTAAATTTAAACATATTTTTACTTATGTAGTACATATTTTTCCATTGTAAAAATCTTAAATTATAGTGCGTTTTTTTCTTTACTTTAATTTAAGAATATATATGTATTTCTTTTTCTAATAAGTTGGATTATACCATCTATATTTAAACAAAATTCTGAAATTGCCTACAAACTTTGGAAATATATCAAAAATTAGAATTCTATAGCATATTAGAAAAGTACTTACGCCCTCAAAAAGTTTTTTCTTGTCATCATATGACCTTGTATCAACTCTACGTTCATATTTAGATGCAACCTGAATTTTGGGCTATGGAATAATGAAAATTAAATAAATTAAATATTTTTTCTAAATTGTAATCAATTGATTGTAAATTATGATTCAACTTACTGGATATTTGCCAGTCAAAGCCCTAAAAATAAGAGTTATGGTTAATTTCAGATAGTTTCAATAGTGTTTCAGTTAAGTTTAAAAAACTATTTGTCTTACTCTGGGTCTAAACCTTTCTTCAGTGCTTTGTGCCTAAGTTGCTGCTTTTGTCTCTCCTTCAGTTCCTTAAGCTATAGAAAGAAGCATAAGATATTACTGTAAGTTTCTTTAGCCAACCTATAAATTATATGTTTTATTTCTGTCTATACATACATCATAATCTTGACGTTTTTGCCTCTCCTCAAGATCATACTTTTCAGTTTCCAGTTTAACAATGCAATCCCATAGTTCAATAGCTTTTAATCGTAATCTGTCAATGTTTAGATTTTCAATATTTAATGGTTTAATCCTTATGCTAAGGGAGATACGTTTTTCTTCTTCTAATTGTTCCTTTGTTTTGTTCCTTTCAATTTGTGCTGAAGACAAGTTCAGCTAAACATAAATTATTAATTATTTTTCAAATTGTATTTACAGAGACTTTTTTCTCAGCCTCAATTAGTGCATTTGATAAAATGTTACTTACACCAGCTTCCTTTTTGCTGATTGTGAAGTTTGGGCCCTTGCTTTTACTTTGATCCTGTAAGTTAATGTGACATATTAATGTACTTCAAGTAGGTGCTTAAAAAATATTTGAATCATTTGACAAATAATATATATTTTAAGGTATTCACCTTAAGAGCTGCCATCATTGCCTGTCGTTTTTTTTCTGCTTCCTCAAGTCTACGCCTCTTTTCCTCAATATCTCTCTGTTTCTTTTCCTCAGCTTCTCTGACTCGCCTTTCTTCCTCTTGCTTTTTCTTTTCAGCGAGTCTCTTTTCTTCTTCAGCTCTCATAACCTATAAATCATAATATAGTATCGTTTGTGAAAAATTATTATTTTAAACAATTAATATACAATTTTTAAAGACTGTATAGTTACTAATAAACTCGGATCAATAATCATTAACATTAAGAATAAATAATGAGAAGGAAACTATTTTTTTCAGGTTTATAGAGTTTTTTGTTATTTTATCTTACATTAAGTATATAGTTTATGATTAATATATTTTTTGTGTATGTATAAACTCAATAATGAAATCCTCTAACATCCAATACAACATGTTTAGTACAATCCCATTATTTAAGTTAATATCTTGATTTATTAAGTTATTCATATTCTGTGTTTTTACTGAGGCTTAAAAAATAAAGAAGATATCGGGTTTATTCATATCTTAAAAGAAATTTTCACTGCTGATTATATCTTAGTGAATTAAATCTTCAGATGCTAAATTTCTATGCTTTTAGCACATGTCCAAAGGATGGTAAATTATGTACAAATTATAATATGAAACTTATTAATTTTTACCTACTTACTATATTCCCTAATTTCCCGACTTTATTTTAGGCCTTTTTTATTTCATCCTTAATGGAATAGCTTGAAAGCATGAAGTTGTATAAAACTGAATTCTTATCAATTTCAGGTTAATCTTTTTTTCATCCATAGTTGAAGGGGGGGGGGGCTGGTGTTATCCTCGAAAGATGGTTAAAAACTGTCAAGAAACTCAGTAGTGCATCAACAGTCAAGTCACTTGAAACTTATTACAAACCTGTTACCAGGCCTACCAATGATTCGTAATTTGTGTTACTAATCAGTTTCTTTCAAGCAGCTCCATGTGTTAAGGGATTTTACTTTACTTTACAGTAATTACTTTCAAATTAATGACAAGGATGATTTTATTTGAAAAATATATACATAGGAACATTAATGAAAATAATTTTTTAAACTTTCTTCCATCCTTATGTAAAATTAATTGAACTAAAGGAAGATGAAATAATTTATTTATTGGAAGAGATTTTTTATGTACCTTTCTTTTGGCTTGCTTTTCTTTGAGGCGTTTCAGGTCCTCTTCCTCTTTCGCTCTTTGTTTTCTCCATTCTGCTATGTAGTCCTTGAGTTGTTCGTCCAAAGCTGATGTTTTAGCCTCCTGGCGCTGTGAGAAACAGATTGGTATTATTGATGATAGTATTCTATGGAAATAACTTAATTGTATGATAAATGAGCTCTTGTTTATGTGTAGCTATAAACATTTATGTATAGTTTTTAATTTGAAATTTATGTTTTATTTTTTAGTATATCTATTTCTCATCTTTTATTTTATTTAATTATTTTAATTTATGTCATATATATATATATATCAGAATAGAGTAGTAATTAACAATATCATAATAAGTAAACTTTTTCTTTTTTTCCATCTAAATAAAGACAAAAAGTTTGATTGTAGTGATGTTATTGTATTTACTTCTGATATACCCATAACAGTACAGACAGTATTGTTATGGTTTAAATATTGTTACATTACCTTAAAATTTAATTTTAAAGTATTGAATTATTAAAAGGAGTTATTATAGAGTTTTATAAAAAATAAATAAATTATAATTATTTGGTTGATCATAATCATTTGTCAATAATCACTAAAAGAAAATTGTTTCACAAACATATTGGTATATAGTAAAATTTATTTATTATAAAGTTATTTTGTCATCATTAAAGTGTAACTTTTTGTTTTAATTAATTAATTATTAATAAAAGAAAAAACAAAAACTAAGAATTGAAATTATATTATATACTCATAAGTATATATAAACAATTTTTATTAAGTTAGTATTTTTTTAAGCTGGTGAAGAGAAAAGTGCTATCTCTGGTCTGCATTAATATTTTTTTGGTTCTGATGATGCCTGAATTAAGGAAACCTTAAGAGATTAGTTATTCACAGCTATTTGAGAGACTTAAAGCTTTGATTTATAATCTTCTAATAATAATTTAATTTTTATTTTAAACTAGAAAGTTATGAAAATTTGTGTTAATTTATAATAAAGTTATTTTGTGTACTTACTTTTACAAATTCTGGATCACCATCGCCCCTAAAATCATGAAAAAGTTTTAGAAATACAAATTACATCAATGAAATGATTATTATGAAGAATGCAGGAATAAATATTGACTAATTGGCATAGGTATTCTTAGAATATTTATTGTCTTTAATACATTAATGATTATAAATTAATATTATAAATGATTACAAATTAATATTAAAATTCATTTCTTGATAATGTATTGATTATATGAATTTCAAAAATCCAAAATATTTTTTAAATAAAAGGAAAAATGTATTATTCAAATGATTATTAGTTTTGTTTCATTTATGTACATTAAAAGAGACATCCACGAAAAAAAAAATAAAGTGAAAAAAATCAATACTATAACTGAGGAAAATATCACAAAAAACATGCAGATTTGTGTTAAAAAATTGTTGATATTTATAATTTATTTGAAAAAAAAACAAAACAAAAAACATGGATGATAAAACAGAGTATAGCAATATTGTGAACTAGCATTCATTATATTGAACATTATTTACCTTTTATGTCTTAACATATAATAGCACTGTTAATAAATAACTTTCTACTTCAGGAGTCACCAATTTGGGTGAATCCAGTTCTGAAGGTGGAAAAAAAAAAACAAATAAAAAAAAAAACAAGTTAGATTATTACCCACAAAAATGCCTTTGGTATGACTGAAATCATATGAGAATTACTATTCTCTATATAGGAACTATTTTTAAATTAAGTTTTTACCATTTCATGCAAATTTCTTTTTCAAATCATCCATGATTTGTTTATGTGCCTTTATCCTTGCAATATATATACAATTTAAATCTTGGAAATTTCAACAGTTTTTATAATTAATAAAGTTATCAAACTTTCTGGAATAATTTAAGGCAAAAATATCAAAACAGCTACTCGTTTATAAAACTTCACTTTTTATCATTAGCTACTTTATTGTATACAAGTAAATTGCTAGTAACATTTACTTACCTGAATTTCTTAGTAACTTTGTTGCTTCTCAGAAAAAAAGTTCATTACTTTTTTTGCAGTAAATAATAGGAGTTACTTTATTTCCTTTTTTATAATCTCAAGTTCAAGTTTTAGATAAAGATATTTTTTTCTTTTACTACTCCTCATTTCTGACAATTATGTTAATTGGATACATTTAACAATTCAATTTATAGTTGAAATTTGTATACAATAGATGATGCCAGAAATGATGTATTGAGTTAGCACTTTCGTATCTATAATAATATTAATGAATCATTCAAAAGAAAAAGCCTCATTGTTAGAGATGTCCATTACAATTGAAGAGTATCCCGAAATGTTTTAGTTACTTTCATTAAATCAACACTAAAATGAAGAACTTATTATAATGTCATAAATTATTCGAAATTTGAAAATCTGATCCTAATAGCTTCAAATTTTACTATCTAAAATATTTTTTAAATTGTTTTCACAGTAACTCAATATTACATTAATGATGAACGGTATCTTCACAAGATTCTGAATAGAATATACTTTTATCCCTAATATTTATTGCTCTTTTGAATTATTTGGTTATATGAGTGCATAAGGTTTTTGTTCAGAGTTGTATTTAAATTAATTAGAATATTTTGTTATGTATGATATATAAATATATAAATTGGATAATGGTGGTTTATTAATTTACTGCCTGAGGAGTACTATACTGTATTTATTTAATCAAAAGAGCTTCTTTTTTTTTTTTTTTTTTTAATAACTGTTGCTTGTATTCCTTTAAAAATAAGAATAAAAACTTTTCTGTATAATTATTGATTCTTAATTATTTAAAAAATTCTTTAAACAAGTATGACTGTTTTAGAGTAATTTATAATTGACTTATGTAATAACAGTTCTAGTTTTCAGAATAGAAATTTTTTAATGAGTTAACAGTAGAGAAAAAGTAAAATACTCTTTCAGAAAATGTTACAGCAATAATCATTGAGAGGTAAATAATTTATAAGACCAGGATTGAAAATAGGGAAAAATTTATTCCATACATGGTTTATTGAAAATCAGATCCAATTATTTAATCAGTCAAAAATTATTTTAACATATTCTCATGTTTGCTTTGTTTTTATAAGTATTATCAAAGTGAAGTAATGGAACATATTAACATATGGTATTGGTGACCCCTGTTTTGTAAGGAGATATTTCTACGAGACAAAAAAAATATGTTATAAATAAAAAAAAGTTTATGTTGAAGCTTTTTTTCAAAACTTGTTGGGAAATTTTTAATTAAGCAATTATTTTGCTATTTAAGATTATAAGCAGTATAATCATGCTCATGCACAAAATCCGGTTGAAACTTACTTTTCAGATTGTCTACGCCTATAAAGAGACAGAAAGTATATATTAGTTAAATGTTACATAATCCCTTGGAACAAATTATCATTAAAGAATAAATCATTTCAGTAAAGTTGGATTAAGCCTTTTATGATTCACCTTCATTTAACAATCATAATATCAATTAACGATGATTAATTTAAACATTTTTTTTTTAAAAGGTAATTTTATAACTTTCTCAAAAAAAAATTAATTAATTTGAAAAAAAGAACAATTATATTCATAATTGTAAACAAATTAAAAAGAAATAAATGACAAAACTGTATATGTCATGTATAAATAATAGATGTGCTTCCAATTAATTATCTATACAGTTTACATGAAAATAAATTTTGTACAAATTGTTTCATGAGGTTTATTTTGACTAAGATATTGAACATTTATAAAAAAAATGTTATTGTTACCAACAAATAAATATTAATTAAAATTATTTGATAAGGTTTACAAACTTAATTTAAAACTTCTAATTTAAAATTAACTTCTGGGTCACTTGATTGTTGATTTTGTTGATGAATCCTCATGACTTAACCATCTTAACAAAATGATAACTGATTATACTTATAAATATTATCCTTCATAATTTATAGATAACTTATTATGCACTATAATTTGTTCAATGTGGGAAGAAAAATATTTAGATGTTAAAAAAGAAAAGCTCTACTAAATAATTAAAAAAGAAAAAAATATTAATTTATAAAAAGTTTATCAGATATTGGTATGAAAAAATACATAAATATAAAAACAAATATATTCTAGAAAAAATAAAAATAAATAGCTATATAAAAATAATTATAGTTACAAAAAGTGTTATAATTAAGCAAGACTAGTTTAGTTATGTTAATTGTTTAAAAGTTAATTCATTAATAAATTAAGAATGGTGACTATATATTAGAAATGTTAAAATGATGAGATGGATTTTGGCTACCAAATTCTACAGCTATTAGCATACAATAAACTTTGTTCAGCTGCATTGACATTTCTTCAATTAATGTAAGTGTTTAATATATTAAAATTAAATTGAATTCATAACCCAAATAATTATTTCAAAAGTAAAGTTGGAAGACAAGAAATTAGTTATCAACAATAAAAAGAAAAATTATTTAACCCTGGTTACGTTGAATAATTAATTATGCATTGTTTGCCCATTCACTGGAAATAAAGCAAGTTATATCATTAAGCTGTAGAATATAACATGACACCTGTAATCCAGTTTTCATCTATAATCATATTTTAAGTGTAGATTTTATTAAAAATATGTAAAGTATAATTTAACATCTCTTTTGTTTCATTAATTATCTGTTTCAAGATATTTTAGAATTTTATTGATATAAACTTTACTAAAGCTGTTTATAGTTACACATTTTATGTGCTCATATGTGTGTTATTATATATGTTGATAAATATATACATACAGATGTGTGTATATTTATTGCCTCTGTAGCTGAAAATGTATGCACATCTACGACAAAATTGATAGATCCAGAGGTGAGAGAAAGCATGCTCCCATAAAAAACAAATTTAAATTTTGGGAATAATTTTATATTGTATCTTCAAAATTTTTATTTTAAACAAAACAAAATTTCTTTCATAATGAAATGAGTAGTTATTTTGTATTTTGAAACTCATCCCCTTTAAATTGAAACACCTCAGCTTTTGACACTAATCAATAATAGAACCTTATAAAGATTTTTTTGTTACTCCCTAAGACAATTTCTGGATCTGCCTCTGTATTATGATGAATTACTATATTAAACACCCATAATGTTCTAATAATAATCATCACATACTGGGTAAATTTTATTATCAGCAGTATTGTTTATTTATTTATTCCATGAATAAAGTCAAGGAAGCACCAAAGGAGAAAGAGGAGGATTAACTAACTAAATAAAGATTTAGCAATATGAGGAAAATGAAAATAAAGAAATATTATTTCTACGTTTCAATTACGATGAATACCAAAAGTAGGTGTGAACTAGTATTATTCTTATTTAGCATGTTTATAGATATTGAAAAAATAAAATAATACTGTAGCGATATTATTAGGTCGATCGATTATAATTAAAATCATCGATAAATTAAAACATCTGTTTTTTGAAGTGTGTGCAAAAAAGAGAGTTACGCTAAGTTGATTGAAGTGTTAGTGTGTGAATGGTTTCGTTTCTTTGCTATAAAAAAAATTGTTTTGGATTCTGTTATTTATGATTTGTTTCTTGGCCCGGGTAACACGACAATTGGTGTCAGAAGCGCGATTTTGGGTAAGAAAATGAGAAGAAACTATTTTTTTTATTGTAGATAGGAAGTGATGTATTGAGATACTTGGAAGAAGAAGAGGTTACGAACAGTTATCACACGGCCAGGCAGCGAATATGGAAGATTTGTTGTCAGTACTTAGGGAAATGGATGTAATAATCCACGATGGATGTAATGGAACCTGGCCAGGATGAATTGAAAAAAAGTCTGACAGTCAAGTTCAAGAACATTGAAAAGGACTTAGGAAGCGCAGGGAAGCTAAGGACCACAGAAAGACGATGTGAAGGAGAGGTCGGAGTGGTGCGTTATATTGGGAGCTTTGAAGGTGAAGTTGACTTCCTGGAACAAGGGGTTAAGACCAGAGGACGTATCGTGGATGTGCGATTTAAACTAGAGAGGGATGCTCGCAACATGGAATAAGACGTTTCGGAAGCCCCAGCTAGATCAAGTCTTATCAAGCCTTCAACATGCGACGGAGAGTCGTCATGGACTTCCATAATCGTTTTATTTCGAGAGGAGACTCTGAATATTATTTAGAGTGTGTATGTCAACTTCTGAGAAACGTCAGGACTTCAACTATTTTCATGACGATTTCGAGAATAGATTATGTTGCCCTCATCTGACGCAGGTACATGGAGAACGGTTCAGGACAAGAAGGCAGAATCCTGGGAAACTGATGCAGTAGCTCAGAGTGGAAGTTTCTGGACTGGAGAAGTTGATTTATGTTATGATTCCAGAGGACGTCCGGGAAAACATGGGTCTCGATATTTTTACTGATGGGGTGCGTGATCTGGACCTACAACAGAGCTTGAGATTATCAGGACTTTAACCCTCGGTGAAAATGTAGCGAGTGCCAAAGATTTCGAAGAAGTCAAGGAAGGTATATACAAAGGTATTGGAGTACAATATATTTGAAAGCATAAGGATAAGGGAAACTCTAGGAGTGTGGATAGTCATTCTAGCAAAAGAGATTATTACAGGGAAAGAGAAAGGGATAGAGACAAAGATAGAATGGATAGACGAAGAGACGATAGTAGAAGTACGGTTGATAGAGGTCTGACGATTACAGATGGAGAGAAAGAAGGAAAGGCGATAACTCTTGTCACAGGTAAGATTACAGCTGGAGAGAAAGAGGAAAAAATGATAGATATGATGAAGATAAAAAGGGAAGAGGGTTAATAGAAGAAGAACACATGAAGAAGAGAGGAAGTATATTAACAGACGTAAAGAATGTAATAGAAGGGATAAAGATAGGATATGAGATGATGAAAAAAATAAGAAGTTATGGAGCTAAAGAAAATGACTCAATCAGTTCAAGACATGGAGAACATCATAATAATGGTAAAAAAAAAATTGGAAAATCATAAAGTAGGATAAGCATAGAAGTACTTGAGACTAAAGACAAAACAAAATAAGATTTTTCTCGGTATCATAGGAAACGTATTCCAATATCTGGGATGTAAAGGTTTTGTTCGGGACGAACAGTTTTTAAGAAGGGGACAATGTAACGATGTCATCTGGTCTGTGGATTATAATTGAAATCATCGATGAATTAAAACAGCTGTTTTTTGGAAGGTGTGTAAAAAAAAAAAAAAGAGATTACCGCTAGGTTAGTTAAAGTGTTATGAATAGTTTCGTTCCTTTGCAATACAAAAATTGTTTTTGCTTCTGTTCTTTGTGATTTATTTCTTGGCCCGGGTAATGCGACAATATTTTAAAATAAAAAAAGTATTTATTGAAGTATGAGCTGTTCAGGTTTCATATTTAATTCAAAATATAAGAAAGGTAGCTCAAGGTAAAATCTACCATTGACAAAAATTGTACTATAATATTTATTCAAGGAAATATCTGGCAGGCCTACTGTCAAGGAGGAGTATTGGGTGCAAAGTCCTTGGTGTCATGGGGCTTAATGGGTTAACCCAAAAATCGTTAATGAATACTATCATTTACCTTTATCATACTCTGGCAGAATGATTTATTTATAAATAGTATGTTGTTTATAGGCAGTTTTATGTTTTCATTACAAACCTTGACTCATATGTTAATATAATTGAACGAGTTGGGCCTGGGCTCAGTTAGCAGCCCTGACATGTAGTACTTACATGATTGTGTTATTGTTTGGAAATTAAATGCTGATTTAATTTAATTTAGTCCTATGTAACATTAGCTGTGTATGATGAATATTAGTTAATCCCATTTTAAGTAGCAATATTTTTTAACCAAATAATTAATGGCCAAAGTGCGGCTTTTTACTATTTTTCAATAGTTCGTGGTTTATTGGGACGAGAAATTGTGGTTTCGATTGGAATTTCGGTTCCAACCACCTAGCCTAACATCAGACCGTGTGAACTTAATTGATGGAGGTCGAAGGGATTTTAGGTAATGTAGGTAATATTTGATGGTGAAACAAAACTTTGTTATTATAAAGCAACCCTTTAAAGGTCTTTGCCTCCCTTCTTCATGACTTTCAGCGTAAAGGGTTGGCGATTTTTTTCCCTCATACTATTGTTAAAACAAAGTATTCAGATTGTTTACTTTTGGGATGTTCCATTTACGCTAATTTTGATTTTATCTTATTTTTATTCACCTGTAACGTGATTCACTTCTCTTATTAATGTCTTAGGATTTTATTTAATTTCCCTTTTTGTAAATTAACTTTTTAAAAATTGTTCTTTGACTCAGTTCTATTATGCTATTGATATATACATTCTTTGATAATCTCTGCCCAAAATCAGGTTCTACCTTATGAATGACATCATATGAAGGCTTAATTTTCAAATATGAAAATCCAGTTACAATTAGATGCATAACGCCATTAAAATATTTTTGAAGAAATTACGGCGTAATTGATGAGATGGCGACAAGTCCTTCCTGTTATCATTTAAGTCGGTATCAGAAGGTTGGTAGGATCGCTTATTGAGAATTTGTTGTAGTATTTTGGTAATTGGAAATTGAAGATTTTTTATGGCGAAAAAAAATTGAAATCGACCAAATCACATAAAGCTCATATCGAGATTATTGATTTCGTTGAACCTGATGTAACATTAAAAAAATAAGAATGGTGAATCAAATATAGAATACTAAAATCTGATTCTATTCAATTAATGAATCTGACGACAGATTTTGAAAATGCTGGAAATCGATGTGGTGTATACGAGGGTTGGCGTTTGGCAGCGCTATCAACAGTGGTCGCTACTATAGAAAAGCCTATCGACAGTCGTTAAATTATCAAAGACATTGCTATCACACTTTTTCCCAAAAGTCTAATCTTTTGTTCTAGAAAATATAATATAAATAAAAAAAAATATTTTAATTTAAGTATGGATATTTTTTACTAATAACAATCTGTAAAAGTTTATGCATATTAAAACTTTTCAAATAAAATACAATAGTCGAATCCAACTGCAATTCTTGAATTTTCCTTTGGAAGTTGGAACTTGTCATTTAACCAATAATTCTTTGAGAATGCTTTTCTAGCTACCGGCCATTCAAAATCTATATTCTTAATTACTCTCAGAATTTCTTGAAAATATTTTGGAGTTGGTACTGCCTTCCAAATTGAAAATAAATAAGAGTTTTCGTATTTTGCGGCCGATTCATAATGGTGTTCACTGACACGCCGCCTTATAGAGTGACCAAAAAATCACTGATTTACATGATTTTAATAATCACTATCATGAATTATCTTTGTTCATTTTAACAGGTATTAGCTTTTATCCTTTGATATGTTTAGGAATTAATCATTCTGTATAGATATATTTGATCATACAGATTATAGCAAAAAGTTGGTAACTGTAATCATATCCGAGTTATAAACTTTATCATTTAATTTTATTCTGCTAACAATAAGTGTAATAGCGAAATAATTTCTATCACTAATAATTTTGATACACAAATTTTATTAAAAACTTTAATTTCCAACTTTTCAGTTTCCGAACGGTGTATATTTAGCGTATTTGTTAATAAATTAAAATAAATGTAATATTGTTAGTGTTATTTAAGAACACCTGTAAGTATAGGATTTTCATCATGTAATAATTTTTCCAGGAGTTTGCGAATTTTGAAAATTATACTAAACATAGATTAAAAATAATATGATACCTTTATATACCATATGTTTTTTTATATTATGCCATTGTTAAACAACTTGTATTTGTTTGATATTTAATATTGAAATATTGTGTGTAAAAGCCCTAGAGCAATATGTGTTCAAAGTTATATTCGACGAATTATTAGTTTATAGCAATATAAATGTTAAATAAGTAATAGAAAATATGAGTATATTAATTATTATTTATTCATTTATTTTAAAGGCGGGAATTGCTTTGTTTGAAGCTGTCATGCAGTGTTATTTTGCTTAACGAATATTCTCTTTTTTCTTTATTATTTCCAGTGAGATGAAAATTAATAGCTTAAATGACTTTTGGATGATATTTAAATTTTTTGATGGAAAATGATACAGCTCAATGATTGATTAATGTGAATGTTAACTGTGTAATGTTGTGAAGGCAGACTTTGTTTCTGTCTTGGCAGAGATTTTGAAGTCTTTTTCTTCTTTATAAATAGTTTTTAAAATTAAAAAAAGCAAAAGCACCTATCCAACGCCAAAGACAATTGAAGCATTTATATTTAAAATATTGAATATAAACTTACTCAGTCTTCTTTTGAGGCTCGGGCTCTGGTACACTTTAGTATTCCGCGAAATAAAATAAAACAAATAAAACAGAATCAAATTATATTTGTTTATTATGTGATAAATAAGTGTAATTCAATGCAATAATTTTTATCTTTTACAAAATAAATAACTCATATATTTGTAATAAAACCTTAATTAAACAGCATTAAAATAATATATTGACAAAGATACTTACGTCTCCTCTTCGGACTCCCTGAAAGATGGATTATATTTAGTTCATGCTCATCCAAGACATAAGACATAAGACATTGTAATACATTATATGCATATCTGACATGACTTGAGGGAACATAGGAGCAAATGAGGATTTATCACATAAAAATGATACATGAATCAGGGAGAGGACATTGTACTTCACAAGTTGCATGTTTTTTATACTCACGAATACTCCTCGTCAGACATGTTGGCAGTTATTGAGCAAGGGGCTGAAAGTAAATACATTTTATTAATTTTAATGTATATTTATATATAAAATGATTTAATTAACAAAGGTTAATAAACGACCTCCTCCCTTACTTCTTATAAGGGAAATGAATTTAAACATAAAATAATGTGAGTAAAGTATCTACTA
>NW_027106118.1:657010-658080 GCF_000696795.3 Halyomorpha halys | reverse complement strand
TATATATATTAAATAAAAGGAATTTATGCATATAAGTTGCTCATACTTGAAAGCGTCCCTTAAACTTTTGAGTGTGTCGGCTCCCTCATGATTTAAAGAAAATAATTCTACAGTACCTTAAACAATGCGTTAACATTTTGCAATTAGGAGTAATAAAATATTCAATTATAATATATCTAATTTTAAATAAATACTAAAATTTTATTTAATTTTCGTTTTGATTTCAAACCTTCTTGTTAACTTTGGCAGTATTAGAATTTACGAACTATTTACGCATATCAACTGTTTTTTTCCCCCTGCATTGTACTACTTAGTGGAGAGTGTGATATACTGAGGAAACGTAGTTGATGATGTAGTGTGTGTGGATCAGGGGTTCCCAAAGTTGGTGCCGTGGCACTCTTGGATGCCCAAAGCGTATGCTAGGGGTGTTAATTAAAACAGCAAATATACAGAGTATTCAGCATTTACTTAGCAATCTATTTTCTTATTTTCCTATGCATTAAACAGCCATAAGTATAAACATAGTGGCGAGATTTTATATTTTTTTAGCAGGGTACCGCGAGATTTTTTTTAGCCCAACAAGAGTGACAAAAAAGTTTTTTAACCCAAAAAGGAGGAAAAACTTTGTGAACCTCTGGTGTAGATAACGTCAATATACTCT
This sequence comes from Halyomorpha halys, assembly GCF_000696795.3. Taxonomy (NCBI): domain Eukaryota; kingdom Metazoa; phylum Arthropoda; class Insecta; order Hemiptera; family Pentatomidae; genus Halyomorpha; species Halyomorpha halys. Next base: position 657,419 of record NW_027106118.1, on the reverse strand, counting down.
TTAGGGCCGAGGCCTGCAATACTAGTCGTGGTCGCAAGACGAGGCGTTTTTGCTGAATGAGTTCAATTCCATAATGATCATATAAAAATTGAGTTTTCATACAAGGTTTTACGACATATTTTTGTTCCAATAGATTCGATGAAGATTAATTACAAGCATAAGAAGGTGATGATATATCGGTATGGCAATCAAATTAAAATTTATTAAAAATAATAGTAAAATTTACCAAAAAAGATAAGTTCATATTGGAATTTTGAATACTGTCACTCGACATGCCTATTGAGTTCAGATAGATACGGATTACCATTTACGAATTTACAATATACAACACAAATGAAATTATGAAATTCCACTCAACAAAGGTTATTTTATTTTTAAAAAATACAATAAAATAATATAATATAATATT
>NW_027106118.1:646653-656937 GCF_000696795.3 Halyomorpha halys | reverse complement strand
ATATATATGTATATAGAGAGAGGGAGAGAGAGAGAGTTACTTCATCCGTTTGTTTTAATCTTGTCTCGTTATCACTACTACTTATGTTGTAATAAGACATAAATATTTTCAAATAGAAATTTCAACTTGATTATCTTCATAGAAAAACATGGTAACACCTCTTAACATTAAATGGAATTTCAGTAATATGATGGCCTCTGAATTTTACTGTCCTCAACGTATATATATGAACCATGGAGACGTTGTGGTTATACAGAATGGATCCGAAATGGAGCGTTTCGATTATACAGAAGCGTTGAAGGAAGCGTTAAACAAAATCACTAAGCTCCTTGAGGAAAGCTGAATATCCACTTAAAGAAAAAAATGACAACCCTTAATGGAAATGAAATTAAAAATTCTAAATAAATACGCTTTGTTGTTGGCCATAAACATCTTTCAAAAGCTGGTGGTCTCTTTTATAAGAATTTCATCAAAATCAAGGAACAATTTTTTATCTCATTCATTATTATTAATACCTCTAAATAATAATATACTTCTCCAAGTTATATTATTAAACTAATAAAAATTCAATTTAATACGCAATAAGCAAAGAAAATTATTTCTTATCGCAAACTAAAAAAAATAAAAAAAGTATTATTATAATTGGTACTGTAATATCAAACTAACGACTTAGCAGCCCCATAAAATTAGCGGTCCCAGGGTATAAATTGTTAAGTGAGAAAACGATCCTATGTTATATGTTATATTGTTAGTACTCTCCACAGAGGAAGAAATGGTAACTCATAGCTCTGATTTTTCTGATGCACAGGGAAGAGCTGCGAACTATCAATTTATTCGCTGTAAGCAGAAGGTTTGTGAGGTGATAGTAATACAAATAATGCATAATGATTATTTTTCAACTTTCTACCCTATTCTCAATGACCGCAGATGTATTATAAAAATCAGAATGTTATGATTGTTTTAATATAAAATGAATGAAACCATTGTTCAATTCTGAAAAAAACACGACCTATTAAATCAGTTTCCAATTTTTTTGGTAGTGATTGCAACACTTTTAGAAGCCACGAATATCGCGTATACTAAATATTTGCTGCCGTGACACTACTATCGTATCAGTATTTGCTTGATAGTTTGTAGTACTATCAACTATCTGCGCATGTGTTATAAATAATAAAGATGCCTTGATAGTGAACTATCGTAAGTTATAACCTCATAATTTCAACCATAAACATGTTTTTTTAATTTATATAGTGAACGTTTTTTGTTATACTTAATCATCAGTTTTAATCATTTGTTCACCAAATTTGCTAGTAACAAGCACTGTCACACGTTCTTGTTATTGTGATATTACTTGCACGACATATATCTGTCACGTGGAAATGAGCCTTTAGTGTTATTCATAGGCGTAAATAACGCACAAGGGACCAAGACACCGCCTTAAGGCGTTGGACGTTGTGGCCGGGAGGTGTCGCAAGACCTGTATTGAAATAAAAAATAATAATAATAAAATAAACTCGACATTAATCTTAATAGGGATATTTGTTGAGGATGAATAAAAAGGTAAACATAATAATGTAAATAGGTTATTTCTGTTAGTCATAACTCATAATAATTTATACGAACTATTACGTACTGCAGACTACTCTGTATTACCTGTTGCGGTATAACATTGGCGATAACAAAAAATTGGTATAAGAAAGAACAATAGATATGTAAAAGGGACATATAATTAGTGTGATATATCTCGAAACCGGTGGGAAAAAATTCTTGTGAGTTAGTGGCTCAAGTGATCGGCTTGGGACGTATTCAGTCTTTGTTATAGTACTAGTCTTATTTCCAAAATCTATTTTAGTTGCCTAAACTTAAGTCACTACTTAATTCAATTTTGCTTTGCTCCTACCAGGTAATTTTTGACATACGTGGTGGGGTTGGGGGGAGAGAGGCTATCCAATAGATAACCAACCTACTATAACTAGAGAGGGAGGGTCGAGTTTTCATTGCGTAGGGCCGCCACGAAATAAAAGTTGACCAACCCAGATCGAAATCGAACCAGCGCCACTGCATACTTGAGGTAGCTTAATTCAATTAATTACTCAATCATTTCTAAAAGAGGCTGTTCAATTACCTTAATACCTAATTTTATTCTAAAAATCTTTTAAAGCCCTGAGAATCGAACCCGGTCATGTCAGTTAGATGGCATAAGATGCATCGTATATTACATTAGTGGAGCCCTTTAACTAAATAAATGTATGACCATAACATTGTTTTTAGAAACAATGTTGTTTTAAGGGATTATAATACACATTATTTTTTAAAAAATAAAAGTTTATTTTCAAAACTTAAAAATCTCCCGATTGTTTAAAACCAGCAACCACAATGTTTTTTCTTTTAATTAATGAAAAATATCGTAGATAATCAGCTTAAATAAAAACATTTATGTCTGGGATCTTGGTGAATGCAGGTTTTAGGGTTTCAGCACGTCTTATTTAGATGGAATATTATGTGATAATTAAATAAAACTAAAAGACAGGTCAAAAAATGTGTCTAAGCAAATAGAGGTTCCTTTAAAAATTATAGATTATTTTAGTAGAATGAATATTTTCTTTCTTTTACCGGTGGATGGGAAAATAATCCTGCCTAACTGATTGAATCATATATATACATCATTAGGACTATTACAATGGAAAAAGATTTTTGTACTAAACGGTCAGTTAGCGAACAGTTTTCAAAGGATTTCTATTATTATTTTAATTTAATTATAGTATTATTATTTGATTTTACGTAGGGAATTCTTTTTAAAACACAAAAATAAAAAATAAAAAATCAGGGAAAAGAATAACACGTCCTGCGTATGGACAGTGGAATCTGATCTATGTTGGCAATTCTGTGCGTCAGTTAGCGGCGAGTGTCTTGATAGAGGTTCCGTTAAAAATTATATATTATTTTAGTTGAATAAATATTTTCTTTTATTTACCGGTGGGTGGGAAAATAATCCTCCATAATCGATTAAAGTTGGACCTCAATAAAATGTTATCATTGCTATTCTGTCCCCATCAATGTCTTGGATCGATGTTGTTTTGTATTTCATTTTAAATATAGATACATTATTAGGACTATTACAATGGAAAAAGATTTTTGTTCTAAACGGTCAGTTAGCGAACAGTTGTCAAAGTATTTCTTGATTGAGACTTTGGATTTGATACCTATTATTATTATTATTATTTGATTTCACGTAGGGAATTCTTTTTAAAGCTCGAAAATAAAAAATAAAAAATCAGGGAAAAGAATAATACGTCCTGCGTATGGACAGTGGAATCTTATCTATGTTGGCAATTCTGTGCGTCAGTTAGCGGGGAGTGTCTTGGTATTTCTTCATGCTTGTGTTTTGGATAAAATTAAAAAAAATTATTATCTTATTTTACTTATCTTAGGTTAATTCTGGGTATAACTGAATATTAAGAACATGACATTTGTAATTAAATGATTAATTTAATCTTTGATAGCGATCAATTACTCATTTGTATAACAGATCACATGGAAAATAAAATTAAGTTTCTGGGGTACTGGATAAAATGAAATTTGAATAAAATAAAAGGACGTCTATTTAAAGTAAATAACTCACCAATAGACAAAACCTATCAAATCGGTTTCATCCATTAATATTTGCAGCAGCTTCACAAGTATTCGTAAGTATTGAGTTTTATTACACGGGCTTTAATGTTTTATGGCCACTTAAAAAATATAAAAATCCCAATTACTTATTAATAATTTTATATTTATATTATGAAATCGACAATATTATATAATATGCATGCGAGTTTAATTACTTCCAAGCAGTAACAGGTTGTTAAGCGAGATCAAATTCAATTAAGAAAAAAATAGATTAATAGTACAACGTAAATTAAGTAGGTTGGTAAAATTTTATTTGTTTATTTCAATACTTATGAGCTTAATTTTAATATACAACATATGTGTTGTATTTTTTAAAAAATTTAATTTACGATTAATTAAAAGGGTTGTATATCAAGTTTTGCCTATGGAAGGAGTGCTATATAAAAAGAAAATATCTAACTCAAAGAAAATAGATTTACAGCCTCGAAGGGGCCAAGTATAAGAATAGAAGAAGAGAATAGAAAATATTGAGGGGAGAAGTCTGGTCTCGATTCCAAAATTAGGCTGGGAGGCAGTTTGTCGGTCATTTGATCTTTTATTCCCCCTCCCTCTCAAAAGAATTTTGGCTGCGCCCCCCCTCCTCACGTTTGTAATTTGAACATGGCACTATACATGGAAACTGAAAGAACGAAAATAGACCAGCGGCAGTTTCCAAAAGAACAAAATAATTTTTCTTTATATTTATTTAGTTTCGTCTGATTTTACGAAATTAATGTATTTTAATTCTACTGATTGGTTCAACTTTTCAGTTTCTGATACTGGTTCATATTATATTTAAAAAAAAAACAATACTACATGATAAAAAAATTAGTTGTAATTAATTACGAAAAATCAATAAATTAAATTTACGGATATAGATCCATGTAGGTTATTATATAATTTAATTAATTTTTTTATGAGTGGAATATGAAAAAAAAAATGAAAATTTATTAAAGTTAATCAATAAATTAATTTTTTTTTTATACATAAACGGAAGGATAAAAATTTGGAATACTCCTCGACATTTTTTGAAAGAAAAAAAACTCGTATGTTTTAAATTTGTTGGCAGCGATATGCCAAGAGCTAAGGATGATATCCATTGGGTGTCAAGCCTAACAAGCATACCTCAGTTCTATTTCGGTATTGGCGTCTTCTTCAGCTTAAATGGTAAATCTCAAGTTTCAAAGTAAAAAAAAAAAATCTGTGTTATAATATTATACTTAAAAAACAGTTTAGTTATTTTAATTCGTTAATGGAGTAAAAAATAAAAGTGTATTATAAGTGTTAATGTATTCTAATTAATCATGAATAAATGTTTAATAAAATAAGGGACTAGTTCTAAAGTATTGCTACAAAAACTTGATATTAACAATTTCAATACAATTAAAGCTGTCTTTTGAAATTTTTCTTGTAGATAAAAAACTAACACATTTAAAAATTTTGTGATAATGAATTAATTTTTTTTTCAAAAATTCGATTTAAAAAAAAAATTATATATTTAAATGTCACACACCTTTTATCCTTTTGTCATATCTTTTTGTATATAGGTGTGATTCAATTAAAAAATAATGAAACTGTATCTGCGTTTGGAGGACTATTACATGTTTCCTCTGAAGCAGGTACCGATTATTTCTGGTTATTTTTCTGGACAGTAATATTTGAATTAAAATTTTGTCTAATGAACCCCTTTAATAATTAAAATAAAAGTTTACTTACGTTCTGAATATGATTATATGGTCGTAACTGAATATATCTAATTAAGTACACTTTCACTGGCGTACAGTTACCACTAACCTTACTCACACTATCGCTGTTCGTTTAGGTTAGTTTTAAAGTTAGAAGAAATCAAGAGCCGCAAAGACTTATCAAACAAAAGTTTTTTGGTTGGCAGGTCTGACTGAAGTCCTGGCGGCCCTTGGCCACTTGCACACACACAATATGAAGAAGGCACTTACAGAGCTAAAGGCGTGACTAACCGATGGAATGTAGAGCCGATTGTCACCGGTTCAACTCTGGCGGTTCTTCAGCGGCGCGGCCCCACTCCTAAGGCTATCCCCACCACTGGTTTCTTACCCCCACTCCTCCTCTACGAAACAAGAAGGGGTCCTAGGGATCTAAGATTACATGGCGAGAACCCTTTACAAGGAGGGGAAGCTAGTGGACATAGATGATGGAATATTTTTGGATACTGATAGGATATTGAAACTTCAAATTATATCTTTTCGAAGGCGATGCGGAAATGTGTTCTGGATGTCACAATTTGAAAATAATCTATGAAAATCCTGTTTTTCCTCTTTCTTTTTCCAAAGTTATATTACAATTTATTTCTTTAGCAACAATCAGTTTATGTTTTCTTGAATAATAAAAATAAATACCCTCATACAAACAAACAAACCTTAACACAAACAAGTTATTCTAATTCACCATTATGATCTGGGGAGTTCCTGCAACAGCTTATTGGGGGAAAGGGGGTGAACAATATGAAATTCATCAATAATTTTGACCGGATTTTTCAACTTGCCAGAGGTCTTGGAAATATGTCCTAATATTTATCCTATTCTTAAAGATTTTTGGAAAACTAACCTTTCTTGGGTTTTAAGCAGTTTCGACTGTAATTGAAGAATCTCTTTGAATAATGTTTTACTGTAGTTTTCGCTGTTTGAAATTATTTCTAAAATCTAAAATTTTCTAATTTATCGAGTTTCAAATCATTGGGGGATGGGAAATTACATTCACCTATTCCCTAATAACGATGTTACAGGTTAGTGTGCACGGGTGTATAATGTTCAACCATACTTAATTATAATCAATATTTATTATTATAGTTTTTGAATTTCAGTAATTATAATTAATAGTCCTTTTAGATTAAGATTAAATATATATTTGAAAACTTCCAAACAACAAAGTTTCGGGCTCTATGCCCATTTTCATGTTGTTCAACCTAAAAACTATTCATACATATCTAATTATATCTGAAGATTTTTTGAAATTTATTACATGATCACAATGTTTTTGTTATTAATACAATCATACTATTTACATTAACTTAGAAGCATTATATGTTTGTATAAATGTATTAAAATGGTTTATTATATTTTGTTTATTTATAAGTTTATTAAATTTCTATACCTTGGTTATTCACTTAGTTTGACATTTTTGAATTTAGTCATATTTGTATTTTTATTTAAGATGTGCATGCGGTATTTTATTATTTATATAATTATATTTTACTAATGTTATTATTATTTTAAATACGTAAACATGAGATGAATGGATACTTACTGCCCTAATATTTATTGCTCTTGAGTATGGCTAAGTGTATTATTTATCAATTAACAGGTTTTTACTTCTCAAATTTAGAAGCTAATTCAAAAATTGTTACATTTTCATACATTTTTTTTATTCTTTCTTCTTTTAATAAGAATAGGATAAAATTTTACTTAAATTATTTTGTCTCTTTTTATATGTTAATTATTGTTGTTAAAGTTAATATTGTTTGTCAAATAAATCATTATAAAACAAAGTATATTAATCATGTTAACAGTTATAAATTCCCATGTTTTATTTTTATTATCCGAAGCTTCCTTATTTGTCTATATATTTTTATAATTATTGAAATTTGATAGTTCTCATTTTTTCATTTACACACATGAGGAATGAACTTGATTCGGATCTTACTCAAAATCAGCGAAGATACAACATCGAAGTTATAAAGACGATAGTGAGTATTATAATAAAAATTTTCCATAGTTTTAGGAATAATTCCAGTTCCAGGATTTTTCTTTTCATTCTTTAAACTTTCTAGACTTCGATTAAAAAACTAACGAGTTATAACTAATTGGAATGTAATGGTTTTTAATTTTCTACGTAAATGAAAAATTCGAATTTGAAAAAATCCATCCAAAAATATTCGCCAATACGAGAAGTTGTTTGCCTTATAGAAATTGTTTGCATAGCCGTTAATATATAACGAGGTGTGGGAGTATTATATAATTTTGGACAGCTTTCAAAATCCAACTGATTATGTAATCGGAGTTGGCCCGAAATAATTAAAATCACACCATAGCCGGTAAAGCGTTTGAAGCTGCAAGTTAAACGTGGGTGGCCGCAAGTCTCAGCTGATTTGGCTACCTAACAAGGTCATCTGCCATTTCTTTAGCTGTTCCATTATTTCAAATATCTCTTTCTGAAGCCTCTGGGTTGATCGAGTTGATTTAAATTTTTTTTTTTCAAACTCCTTTATACATACTTACTTGATAGTTCGCACGGATGTAGTCCAAGAGTCCGAGAGGAGAAAAAAATCATTTATTTCACCCAAATTTTTTATTACTTTAATGAATACTATGTATAAAAACTAGTAAAAATTGATTATTCCGCCAGGTATAGTTGGAGAGAATAAAAAATGGCGGCTGTTGAAAAAAGTTTAAAAAAAAATTAATGTTTCATTTACATTTTCTCCATATCTTTAAAACTACCCACAACACTAACAACCTAATATAACATCTTTTAAAGAAAATTAAGTTTTATAAAATAGGAACTTTAAAAGAGCTATTTATGTTCAATAGTTCCCAATATAAACTGCTTTAAAAAGCAAAATTTCATAAAACATATATTGAAAAAGCAATAGTTAGTCAATGTATTTTCTGAAATCTCAGCAACAATTTCATCATATCAAGGAAACCACTATTCCTACGAGATAAACGTCATAAACTACTTTATAGTAAATTAAACTAGCTTTGATATGAGTGCTATATGACAACTGTATGTTTAATAATTCCTGAGATATAATTTTCCCAAAATAAATTCACTAACTACTGCAGTAATTAGTTCGGATAACCCAGATTGTACTGTATTTCAGTAAGAAAATTTTTCATTAATTTTTAAAATTATTTCTTTAGACTTTCATTCTCTGTATTAAGGAAGGATAAAACCTCAATTTTTGGGGTTCAAATCCAATTGACTTCGGAAAATGTTTTTAGCAGTTTTTTCTTGACAGACATAATTTACTGTATTTTGGATTACACTTAAACAGTGGGGTTCCTGTCTTTAATGGCTAAATCTGTGAACCATTGAGAATTTGAAATCTAATATATAACCATATAAAGACTTTATTTTATTTTACATTACAGATGAGAGTGACTGAGTGAATTTACGAGGAACCTTAGCTTATAGTAAAATGCACCAGACTACGTTTCGATATTCACAGTCAACTTCACTAATAATTTACAGGCGTGTTCTAGTTGTATTTCCAAGTGCATTTAATCCCTATGGATGAACAGAGTTATTTCTGTAGTTTTTTTAAAATTCAATAATTTTTTTTAAACTTGTTAGTAGAGTTCTATTAATGGGTAGTTTCTCTACACGTCTGTAACACTCCAATTTAACTTAGATCAGATTTACTAAATGTATTATAATGTACAGTTGTAAATAGTAATCAATAAATATTAAAAAAAAAACTTGTTAGTTTTTCAAGTATTGACAAATTATATTCTATTACTTATCATCGGCTTTCAAGTGAAACACACTAAGTTACGATTTTCTAGTTTTGAGTTATTTGGCCTTCCCAGTCTAAAATATTAAAAAGATCAAACTCCAAAAAATTTTCTAATATCATTAGAATCTACTTATAAAAAGTAAAATTAATATTTTCATAACAAAAAAGAAATCATTAAATATCTTAAAACTTTAATTTTTAACTTAGTGTATTTCACTTGGAAAAAAAAACGTATGATGATGAACTTAAACATAATGCGATATGAAACTAACAGATATTCCTGGAATCTTAAAATATAATAAAATATTTTTTAGTGCTTTAGGTAAAATTTATGTAAGTATAAGTTATGATGGTTAAATAATTAAAGAGACACATACATATGTACCTCAGGTGGAATTTCAAGTTAGAAGGATAAATAAACTTGAAAATGGGTCAACTTTAAAGACATGCCAATTTGCCATAGTCTATTTCGGAAACACATTTCATAGCATGCGCTTTTTCTAATGAGTTCATTGAGAAAGTGACTTATAACTATAGCATTTACCAAATCCAAGAACTGACTAAATACCTAATACAAATTTTAAGAAACTTTTATTTTACAGTTAAATGTTGATAATCATTTAGAAATGTGGTTGGTACATTAAAAGGATTTTTTAAATATCCTTATATCCCATGTAACAGCTATATATGGATTTCCCAATTGATATCAATATAACTCTATTTATCTATCAAATTAACGCAAGATGGTAGGCCTATCAGTTTAGTATTATCAGAGGATTGTCCAAATAATTTTTTTTTTTAATGTAATATAGTCGCACATAAAGATATTTATATATAAAGTGTATTTTTGACAACTACCTATTGTCTAGAAATAGTAGGTATATTGCTAAATATATATTTGATTGAGTTTTACAAATAGCAATATCTAATTTTAACAATTATAATTGATAAACTAGGATATTAATAACCGAAAAAATAAACCAATATAATATTTTAGTATTCTCCAGTGATGTGAGAATTTTTCTGGAATTGGCAGATAAGATTCCCCACAGCTGTCCGATTCAGATACAGAAATAACCAATTTTACTGCAGTTATAAATAAACTCTGATGTTCAGTAGCTTCCACGTGTTTTATATAT
>NW_027106118.1:645344-645718 GCF_000696795.3 Halyomorpha halys | reverse complement strand
TTTACACAATCGACCTGAGGATCCCTAGCCCACTCTATCCCCAACGTGTGAGGGGTAGAGCAGAGCTCAAGAGATCCCAGCGCATCCCTCTCGCCTGGTCACTGGTAATGAGCCAATGGAGGCTGAGTAAGTGCGCTAAAGCCGCAAACACTCAACTTGAGTGGAGAATCTGACCATTGCCAGAACTCCAATAAGACATAGCTAACAGCATAGAATAAAATATCCTAAATACAAAAAAGAAATAACGGACTGACTACCTGTCAGGAAGATCGGTTACCTTTTTTGGAAAAATCAAAATAAGCTGCATTTACTTTTCTCCATTTCACCTCTATTCAGTACTAGCACAAACCTCAAGTTATATCACAGTAATACAG
>NW_027106118.1:614821-640758 GCF_000696795.3 Halyomorpha halys | reverse complement strand
TTATTTATTTATATTTTTTTATTTTAGTATGTATGAGATCATCCATCACTATTACCTATTGCCCACAACTGTGTGGCAGATTGTAATATCTATCAATAAAGAAATCCATCAATAAAAAAAAAAAAAAAGCTATGTCTTATGCATTTATTAGGCCGGAGTAATATGATAGTGATGTAAATGATTTTTTTTGATAGCCTGATTCTTATATTTTTCTATAGTGATAATTTCTTTTAGATTTCGCTTGTTATTTTAAGTTACTTTTGTACAGATGTTATGATGTTAGGTGTATCAAATTTAAATCTATGTCTTGTTTGTCTAAAATGTGTGGTGAGAGCAGTTTGGCCAGGTTAGGTACGGCTTTTTTTTTTTTTTTTTTTTTTACAGAGGTACAATTTATTTTTTTGATATACTCTTCTTTTGACATACCGTTCTGGAGTACCAAATTAAAATTTCTCGCAGTCCTCTTCATAGAGAATATACTATATTAGGTTGTAGCTCTATTTTGTCTTTGTCTTTCGTATTGGTGTAATGTCTGGATAAGGTGGCCGTGTTTTTGTATGTAATTATTTTTTTTTTTTAGTGATTAAATAATATTTTAGGCTTTTGATATCCTCTCTGAGAGGGTTGGTATGTAAGGAATTGTGTAGTCTTTTACTGTTGGTTTGTTGGGGTTTAGGTTGTGTCAGTGCCGGTGTGTGTTTTAGTGATTGATAAAGTAGTTTCTGAGGGGTAACATGCATTAAAGACACTGTAGCAATAAATCAACTCATTTTTGCGTCAATGATGAAGGAATTTTGTCCCACTTCTTAGTGATAACATTTATTTAATTGTTGAAATTAAAAACATGGAGTTTCCTCTATCCTAAATATGTTTTTACAGGTGCTCTGTACGAAAAATATTCAGAGACCGTGAGGGGTTTCATTCAATTTTAACGTGTACGAACACTTTTGACTCTGGCTGTCCAATTTGCCTTTAGCACTTATATTTTGGAGGTAAATATCATTAAACTGAATCCGTTCTCATTCCTCTGCCGCATTCGAATTTCATGAGCCTATATCAAAGGGTCTGGCAGCCCTTTTCTGTTGGAAACATTTTTTAAATATATGTATATATATTTATTTTAAAAAAAAATTGTAAGACTTTTTTTCAGGGAAATTTCATGTTAACAATCAAAAATTAACTTTGATTAAAAAAAACAAAAAAAAAAACGTTAATTTAAAACTAATTGTTACCCATTACGAGATTGTATGAATAACATTAGCCTACCTAATTCACAAACGTTCCAAGCCGTTCTAAAAAAAAACCTTACGTGATTACCTCACAGTTTCTAGCCAAAGCCGAGAAGACTATATAACGCATAACACTACTGGTATGTTTTAATAGTGTACAAATATAATCCATTATGGTCTAAAAGATTAATATAATTTTTTTAAAAAGATATGTTAAGAATGTGTTCTTTTAAGATCCAAAAAAAAAAAAATTAGCACTCATTAAATATGCTACTCAATTGAGATAATACATGCAATATTCAATGCGCTAGGTAAAATAAAATCCCAATATGAGTGAGTATAAGAAATTGAGATTTATTCCATTATACAATAATTGAGTTTTTATTAATAATTAAGAAAGCTGCTATATAATCTTTAATTATTTAAATAAAAAAACCTAATCGATGTATATCACTTTTATTATTTTTCTCATTCATTATTCAAATCTTTTTCCATCACTATATAAAATTTACCCTCTTTATTAACCTCCAAAAACACTCATATGGCATTCAGTCACAAAATTTAAAAAGATAAAAGTAACTAAATTTTAACATGGTAAGAAGAAATGGACAAAACTGTTAATTTAAATTAACTCACATAGATTTTATCAATAACAATTTCTTGATGACTAATATTCTATTATTAAAAAAAAAACTTGAAGGACTCCCGAACCCACAGGGCTAACTCACGGCTACAGTGAAACAGATAACCATTATCTGCCACAGCCGGATTCGAACCCCGGTCCTTGGAGTTGCCATTGCCTTCCTAATGGGCTACCCATTTCCTTTTTAATTATTATAAATTATAATGTTTATGATTAATTTTTATTATAGATGGTGATTTTTAATAATTTATTTGATGTTCGATGAGGATGATTAGAAAATACTAGTATTTCAGCCACAAGGCTTTGAATATGTACTGGATGATGTAATAACAATTATGTAAAGTTAAAATTCTGTGGTAACATCCCCATCTTTAGAAATTTTTTTTATGCAACTTAAAATTAAACTGTATCCTTTTGTCCTCTGTATTGTATTTACAAAAATATATATACAACCACTACATACGGTTGTGCTCATTGCAAGATTGTCTCTAATAATGTTCAGTCTTGTTGAAAGGGAGCATGCTTGTGTGTATTGAAGAGAATGTGGTGGCACCAAGGGATGGGGAGGGGAGTTGGACATTATATATAATAGCATATAGGGATATGGGGATATAGGGATATAATAGCATTTATTCATTTATTTTTCTAATACCACCTCTTAGTATTAGAATTTCACCCTCTGAGGATCCTATGAGTTAACACACGTTCTGATTATTTAGGTAATCTACATGTTGTTCTGCGTAAAAGTTTGTCTTCCATATTTATCGGCTTTAATTGAGGTGCTGGATTTTGAGTGTTCTTTCCAGGAATTCGGCATTATTCTTTGGAGCCGATATGTGGCATTACTCGAGAATCTCTATTTTTGAACATCACCTGTTGTACAAGAATTATAACAGAAGACTAAGATGTGTTGCTATAATGGATAGTTATATTAGTTAGTATACATGGACGTACCCAGCGAAGGGCAGGTGGGGGCTGCAGCTCCTCCCCCCTCGAATAAAAAAAAATTATTAATTTAATAATAATTATTTTTTTTCTAACAAATTATTGTAATAACCAATATAGCACAGCTATAATTAGATATAATTTTCTTAAAAGTTTAGTTTCATTCGCATTTTCCGTGCTGAAATGCCACAACCTGAACGAACATGGCTTGCCTCCCCTAGATTTCATACTGGGTACGCCCTTGTATATATACATACATATATATTTGTTTGTGTGTGTATATGGGGTGTTCAGGATCGAATATTTTTCTGGCGTTTAATATCTATGATATTATATGCATGATTTAAAACCTTTTGGAAATTCCAGAGTTAAGTGCAGGAAAACTAAGTTGACTTTACTGCTGAAACAATTTCATTCACCATAACTAAAACCTGCCAAGTTTCATTTCTAAATTCCCAACAGTCTTGAACACCTTTATGTAAACCGCCGTTCAATTTAGTGCACCTGTTCTGTTGTATGAAAAATGAACATTTCCATTATAATCCATATATTTTTTATTTAATCATTTAAATTATTATAAAAGGTTTTATATCTATTAAGAAAATAGGTATTAAGTTTCATTCTCCGTTCTGTTAAGGATTCAGGACAAATTATGAAAAGGTAAATATTTGTTTATCAATTTAAGTCATTAGTTATTAATTTATAAAAACTTTTTGGTTTGGAAAATATCAAAAGTAAGTTAAAATACAACATAGTAAAAGATTAAGACCTGATGTTAATTTTTAATTGGAAAAAAATGAGGGGTTCATTAAATCCCATCTCCAGTTATAGATTTATTTAATTTATTTAATACGTTCCTCTAAAATTATATTATTTTACATTTATTTTATTTAACCACTATACTGTAGTAGATATTCATTTTTGTGGATCTTGAGGATCAGTCAATAAAACAACTATATTTAGGCGATGTTTAGCAACTTTACTGTTTGCTTAGTCATGCACTTAAAAAACTACAAGAATATAGAATTATTTAATATTCATAACTATTAAAATTAAAACATTACTTATAATTGTCTATTATAGTTTGTTCTACATTGCTGTGTTACAATTAACTCAACGTTTATGCCAGAACTGAATGGATTAAAATGGAAGTAGGGTTTGTTTTGGTTTTTTCAATACGTAACATAATGAAGTTTTTTAAATATTTAGTTGAAGAAATTATTTGTTCTAAAGAACTTTTAGGGTATGACTGTGCAAACAATAAAGTTGCGAAACATCGCCTAAATAGTTGCATTATTTACTGATGCTCAAGACTAGCATTATACGAGTACATATATTGTATCCGCGAACCCCTAAAGGTGGACCAACCTACATTTTTATATTACACAACTGTTTATTCATTTAATACCCGTTGCTCAAATTTTATTACTATAATTTACATGCATTATGTAGTTTATTTTATTATTTTTTAAATATAGTATACGCAGGATAAATTCAAGTCATAGTCTCAGCATTTCAATTTGTACTTCAATTTAGTGCCTTTCCAAAAACATTATGCCTAATCACTTTTTCCTCTAAATTTCACTTTATTTTTATTCCGTCTTTGCTCCTGCGCATTGACAGAGCTATACACAATTGTCCAGTATTATTTTCTTCGACGTTACACATAATAAAAAATAATAATATAAAAAAAAAAATTCTTGATCGATGAGGGTATCTAATATTATAAAAAGTGGGTATGAGACTGTAATTCTGGTTAAGTCTGGATGATTTGATATAAATAACCTTTTTCGTTTGTTAATTTTTTCCCCAAAATGCGTTCTTCATCAGTTAAATTAAATCTTTTACGACCAATTTTTATTACTCCGCCTTATATGTTTTTTTAAAATTTATTTACTGCTATTTACAACTGTATTTACATAAAAACACATTAAGTAAATTTTATATAAGATCAAAATGGAGTGATACAGGCATGTGGAAAAACTGACCCATTGGTAGCACTCTAATCCGCCTTATATGTAAAATTATATATTACTTGTTGATCAAGTGAAAAATAAAATATTACACGGTGCTCACTAAAAAGTTTTTTATATAATAGAAATATAAATAACACCACAATATACATGAAACACGTGAGAGATATCCACCCCTGATTATTTATAACTACAGTGGAATTGGCTATTTTCGTAACTGAATCAGACAACTGACGAGAGTTGGTATCATCCAGTTCCAGAGACCAGGATCACTGGAGAATGTTAACATATTAGCTCTTTTTTTAAATATTTTTTCATGTAATTTGTATTCAATTATTATTTATAAAAGCTAAAATTCATGATTCAAATTTTAAATATTCCCTGCAGTTTGTAAAGCTCAATTAAAAAAAGGAAATCTTGATAAGACTGGCATCTTTAAATGTTTTTTGTTTTTATCAATTGCTATTTTTGTACATTAAATACAATATGACAAATAAATAACTTAAATAATTTTCATATTGCGTGTAAATAAGTAGTAGAAAAAGCATTACTTTACGCACGAATGTTTTGTTATATACTAAATTATCATTATTAGTATTATCTGTAATCGATTTAGAAGAAGGATCATGTTTACATAGGTGCGTGTGTATGGATCAGTCTAACTTAAGAAAAGTTATATGAAACTGAAACTACGTATTTAACACTTTAATATTTATAAGGTCTCATGTAAATATTTGTTATTCCATTTTTGCTTATGACAATGTTGAGTCTAAATCACACAAAAATATGAATTTTACATTAAAAAAAAAGTTTTATGAACTTGGTGGATAGATGAGAATAGGAACTGTACACAATATTGAAATGTCGAACATAGCTATAGTTTACAATACGTTTTTTAAAAATACGTTTATATGGTGGCATTGTATATTCAATTGCAATACAATGTGAATTTTTAGTTTATACTTATTTGGGCCGTGGATTAAAAGATTCATTGTGAAGAATTTGAAATGGACCAATGATCTTAAGCAGGATTAACGCGTTAGCCAATCGCCACAAATACAAAATATCTATAAATGCTTTATGGGCAAACATAGTAACGAACATCAATATCTAAACGATGGTGTATTCTAGAGAAGCAAGTATGGTCTGAAAAGAACTTGTGTATTATCTTTAATTAAAACGATTTTTATTATAAAAACGAACATATTGAAAATGAAAGGAAACATAAAAATGAGCAAAGAAGAACATAGATTGTAAACATTCATAGAAATAATACAAGATAGGTTTTATTTATTTATTATTATTATTTCTTTTTAATAATTTATTTATTGTTATTTACAACTGTATAAAAATATATACAACAAGTAAATTTGCTGTAGGTGACATAGTGACATGATACAAATATGTGGAGATCTACCCATTGATAGAACTCTAACATTTCTAGAGGAAAAGATCTCGAGGCCATCTTATTTTCAGACGCCTAAGAGGATTATTGGGTAATGAAGGAGAAGACAG
Source organism: Halyomorpha halys (assembly GCF_000696795.3). Taxonomy (NCBI): domain Eukaryota; kingdom Metazoa; phylum Arthropoda; class Insecta; order Hemiptera; family Pentatomidae; genus Halyomorpha; species Halyomorpha halys. Next base: position 634,453 of record NW_027106118.1, on the reverse strand, counting down.
GTTAGAAACAAGTGGATTTGGGTGGTTGAGAAGTTTATTATGAAAAGAACGGTATCTGGTTCTGGCCAAATCGGCAATATCTGGGACATTGAGATCCTGATGTATGTCTTGGTTTGTGACAAAGTAAGGAGCATTAAGAATTTTACGAATGATTTTTGGACTGTAAGGATTGGATTCGGGAGGAATTTGATGGTTTAGTGGAGCCCCAAAGCCCAACTCCGTATGTCCAGATAGGCCTTATAATAGTCATGTAGATCAGTCTTTTGTAATGGATTGGCAATTTAGACCGTTTGTCTAGTAAATGTTGCAATAGTCGGAATCTACGAGCAGTTTCTTGTCTTTTTAGTCTTGTATGAGGATTCCATGTCAGTCGTTTGTCGAGATGTAGTTCTAAGTAACGGATCTGTACGACAGGAATAAATGGGGTATTATTAAAGGATACTGTAGGGCAAAAAGTCATGGGCTTATGGCGAAGGGTAAATGTGATTTGATGGGAATTAATTTTAATCCTCCAATTTTGGCACCATACAAGATAGCCTTAAATTCCAATTTTAATCTATCATTTGTATCAAATCCTTGTTGATTTATTTACCAGGACATACTATACACGACATAGGAGCGCTGAAGTTAATTGACAAAGTTTTCAAGAGTTCATTAATACCCAGCTAATTTTTGGTTTAAGTTGGGAAAATTCCTTAATTATTTAAAATACAGAGAGCACAAAAGTGTATCTGTTAGTAATTCTCAAAAAATATTAACTTAACGTAAACCCTTTACTCCAAGTTCCCTTTGCTTTGTGCCAAAAATCAAAAAACAAAACGGATCTGCCACAAATTTAAGTGAGCCAATACAAATGAGCCATCCAAACGCTTGCGCATATGGGATTTTGCAGTAGTTTGACAATTGTGTAGACGGAGCTTTATACTTCTATCGTTAAAATTATAAATTGAAAACTTAACACTCATAAATTTATTTATTTGGTAGTCCTATCGTCGCATTGTCGTTGAATCTTTCTGATGTAGCGTAACTACAGTTTTCCAATACGATCTCTATTTCCTAATCATTTCACAGCTGAGAAAATTAAAACAAAAATTACGTAACGCTATTGAAAAACTTAGTTTAGAATAAACTTGTATAAATAATATATATATTTTTTGTAAGAGAAGATTCATAAGGCAAGGAAAAGTTCTATTAGGCGTGGCGGACAGAGTTGGAATTGGTGTTGACAGTGGTGGGGGAAAATGGGGCACAGGGGAAGTATTTAAAATTGGACATAATATTAGAGATGCCAACTTGTCCAGCCGCGAATTTTAAGTGTTTATTTTAAGAGCATTCCTCAAGTATTTTTAAATTTTAATAATTTTATTTAATATCGAGAACAAAATGTAGACACCGTCGTGATAAACCAAATAATGAATAACACAATTGTATAAAATTATTACAATTTAATAAAAACATTCCATTATTTTAAAATATTAAAACTTTAGATTGTTTTTTACATTGTTTAAATAAAACTTAATTAAATTAAAACTTTACGATACTAAAGAGTCAGTATGTCTTCTATATAGGCTGAATAAATACATTAATGATTATCATTGTAGATTAACTTTAATTGTCACTGAAAAAATTATTGAGTTAATTAAGAAAAAAATATTTACAGATTTGGAAATAGTTGTTAATAAGCGTTTTTAATACATAAATAAACGTATGAGTGATTAACTACTTTTGCCCAACCAATTTAAACTTAAAATTATAGTTACTTAATGGGCATTATATTATAATAAAATAACATTATACTACATTGTTACATGTAGGAATATAGAGATCGATATTTTCAATTAAAACTATCGATGTCCATGTATTAAACATACATGTTTTGCTCATTCAGGTTTTTATTATGATACCTTTGTATGAAACACATACACCAGCCAGAGTCGTAAATTATTGATATAGAGTGTGCTCAAATCCATTTTTTTATAAGTGGTGGTGAACAACCTTGAAAATTGCATTGGATATCATGGTGTCGGACCATCGTCGGAGCATCTTGAGGATGAGCAATGTGTAAGGTGACTAGGATGCCACCCATAGAGGTGATCGCCGAAGAGAGGTGGTGCACCTATAACAGACAAGAATCTATTCCCAGGACTCAGAAAAGGGAGAAGGTCGACAAGTGGCAAAGACGGAGGGATGTAGGAAGGTTGACCCACAGACTGATTCCCTGCCGAACGCCGGCAACATTGTGACAATAACGTCACTCACCCAGGAGTGCGCCAAGGATGGCGGTTCAACGATTGGCGGTGGAGGTTCTCGTGGAACTGAGGAATGAAGAGAAGGAATGGCGAGTCTGGAGATAGCATACATAACACAGCGAGACGGCACTGTCATTTCTCTCCACGAAGGAATACTTAACGGCGGTCACATGGAGGGAAAGAGTCGGTATAGTGATGTGGTTTTAGTGGGTAAAAATCCCACTCACGGATATGTAGGAGCCTATCCGCGTCTTTTGAAGATTTCCATCGACCCTCATAAAAAAAAAACAAAAAAAAAAAACACACATACCGATCATTTTGCAAGACTTGGTTATTTGGACTCAGGGGATTTCAAAACACATACTTCAGTCGAATTCGAAATTTTTGACGATCGCAATACTTAATAAGTAATCGTAATATGTGTGAGACTACCGAAGGCTAGAAATGAAACTCTAAGGTTCATTTGCTGATGTTATTATTTCAGTGTTAAAAAAAAAGAATAGAAGAAGAAAGAAATCTATCTTAATTAAATGATACGTCTCTTTTATTTATTAAAATCCATTTATTCGTACATTACTTTAAGAAAGTATTTCTGGATTTATGATAGCTAAATTATGATATCAGTCCATGTATGTCATCGATTCCACTTCCCTTTAAAAAAAATAAATACGCTGATTCTCTTTAAAATCATAATAGCAAAAACTTTGAGATGAAAATCTCCTAATCTTCTATGCAAATTTTTATGGCGGTTACGAAATTAACTCAAGTTTTAAAAGATCCCAAATCATTGTTGAGAACGCAATCGAGACCATATTTAGCAAAGTAAGGTTTACCGAATTTCCTAACTTTAATACACTTAGCAAGTTTAAACATACTTAACATAGATTGCACGCACCCGCAATATATGAAACACAAATATATAATGTAAACCGAGACTTGGTTCATGTTTTTTTACAGATAACTGGCTTAAAACATGGTGACTGAATAAATTCAAAATTCCACAATGTAAAAATGTGTGTTAATTACTATATTTTAACTTAAATCAGAAGTAATTTATCATAATTTAATACTATCACAATTATTTTAAAAACATAAATTTTCTATACATCTATGGAATGAGCCTTAAAGAAATTCGGTGAAGCCAAAAACTGCTATTCATAATAATTAGTAGATGCCACTTTTTACAACCGGGTGCCAGAATTTACCATCACTAATCATATCTATTATAATGGATGATTCATATCATTTCTGAAAGACTGACTTCAAACCCGTCCTTTTTACGGAATAAGTAGAAATTATGGTGAGATATGCTTCCTTAAACTGAAATTGCCATTATGAAGAATTCCAGTTACCTTGAGGACAGTTAGTTCGCCAACAAGACTGGTTCGCTTCGTTAGTCTTACAACGGCACAGTTTAATGTTTTATTCCCGATTTTATATTTCCCTTCGCCAAGGCAAAGTTAGTATCACAAAGTGGTTAAGGTGCCAAGCAACTAGGTGCTTGCCAGGGTCCCAACCATCCCGCTACCTGCAACATCTCAACTAACGACCCAAGACTACTACACATCTCTAATAGAAAATATTAAAGTATTATCTCCATCCTTTGTGTATTGAAATTGAAAATAACTATTCCATAGAACCATAACCCATACAGTTTCATCATAGAAAACAAAGAAATTAGAAGAACAGATGCCAATCTAAAAACCTAGTGAAGAAAATAAAAGGAACTAATATCTTACGAAGTAAATCACACCAACAATATATAAAAAGATTTTTTAAAAATATATTTACTGAAATTTACATCTGTACACTATAATACATTCAGTAAAGTTATAATAGTTATAGTAGAGAACTGCCCGTTTGTAGCACTCTGATATAAAAAGACAAAAAATATTTTTAACATAAAGGTAACTTCTAGATTGACTTCAGCTACTCTATAAGGACAGTAGTGATGAATTTTAAAACAATAAATTAAAAAAAAAATCCTAAATATAATATAATTTATTTATATAATAATGCTGTAACATTCCAGGCATATACAAATACCCTAAGTATTTAATTTCAGTTTTGTATAATTTATGGTTTTTGAGCTAGGCTGTACAAACAAGATATGGGAACAATTTATCTCCTTTATTTCTTTTTCAACAATAGTTACTGCACTAAACGTCTTAACATATTCGAAACTTTAACTATATATAGTTAAAATATTTATCAAAGATTTTATTATTATATTACATTTTTAACGTTATAATTAAAAGTTATAGACAATGTTATTTACTTTTTTTTATTTTAATACTATAGATAGTGTTAGTGTTTTGTTTAAATATTAATAGATTGTAAATGGGGACGACCATGTTGGGTTTTATGTATGTATATATATATTTTTTACTATGGAATGTTTTTATAATTTTTATACTTTTGACTTAAACTTACTTTTATATTTAATGGAAAAAATAGAGACAATTATTAAAACTGAAATAATGGAAAAACAAAACACATTTAAAGAACGAAAAAAACAAGAAAAAAAAAATGAAATGTGTAAGGCAAGAAATAATAAAAAGGAAAATATAAATCATGTATAACATTAATACATAAGGCAAAATTATAATGTGACAATTTAAAAAAAAAAATATGCTGTGACTATTTATATTAATAGGATTTAAAAAAAAAAAAAAATGTGCTTTACTATGCTTTAAGTATGCTGTGTATGAGGCAACCCAATGAAGTTGGCCAGCACATTTTTTATAAAGTATTTTTCTTTCTCCTAATCTTTTAGCATTTTATTAATTAAGTAGATTTTAACCTATATTTTCTTAAAAAGAAGAAAATGACCGAGCCAATAGAGGGAACGTATTTAAAAAAAAAAGAATTTAGGAATAATTAAAAAAAGTTAAATAAAAGTTTAAAAAATTTAAATAAAATAATTTGTTTCAACTATGTACCTTTGGATGCATTGAAATTATACTATATATTCGTTATATGTTTTAAAAATGCTCTGATTAAATATAATAGTATGCTGTGTGTATAGCAACCCAATACAGTTGGACAACTACTAACCCAATATGGTATTGAAATTGTTACTAATTACCCAGCCACTAAGATCATCGGAATTAAAATGGTATCGCGATTGTAATAGTGAAAATTTTAGTTTATGGAATAAGTGTGTATAACTATACCGATGGCTTATATACACAATATATTTACATGATTGCATTATATATATATATATATATATTTTGAAGGGTCACTGACTCAACAGATGCGTTTAAATATACTAGCTGCTTTTCTTAGCAACGGGCGTTGGCTAGAAGAAAATCAGGTTAGCCTGTTAGGAGAGGGAAAGTGGTGGGGGTACTACATTTTTCCAACCTTGATAGTAATAAATTAGCGAATTTGTCTATTTATAGTCAAACTATGTATAGAAATATCATTAAATGATTATGGTACCAATGGTAACAAACATAATTAAAAAGTTAATACATTAACTACCTAATATTTTCCAAATCGAAATATATAACCATTAAAATTATACAACACGATTTAACAATATTGTGGGAACCACATTACCGTTTTCAGGTCTGTCTTAAGTTGTCTAGAATTCTAAACTAAATAAAATATTAATTAAAAAAAAAATGATGTTTACAAATCAAAGACATAATACTTATTATTTTCTTTTTGGTATACTGAAAAGTTTAGTGATATAATAACTAAACTTTTGGTACACTACAACATTATGGAAGTGTTTCATATCCTTTATATATAGAAGTTACTTAAAAAAAAAAAATAGATAAACACATTACTGACTGATATAGATATTTTACTTTAGGATTTTTTGATATGACAAAATTTTCTGACATCAGTATTTTGCATTTAGAATTTCTTTTTCCTAAAAAGAAATAGGTGAAACATATCCATTAAGAATATTATAGAAATTGGAATTTATTAAAGAAGTGAATGTGTAATATATACAATCTTATAGTTACAAGGTCACAAATTTTGACTTAAAAAATATTTATAATAATAAATATTATTAATGAAAAATAGAGATAATTTTAGAGTAGAGTATTTAGAGATAATTTTATTAAAATTAAGAAATTTTTCTAAAAAAGAATTGGCTATCATAATTTTTTTTTTCTAAATTATTCCAGAATCTGCTGTGGACAAATGCATAGACGTTTTTTCACTAGTTTTTATTTTATTTAAAAATTAGTACGTTTTTAAGCATATAGTATTTTAATAATTTAATAGTTTTTACATTTTTTTTATTTAATAAGGAGTTTAATTATTCATATTAAATAGATCCATATTAAATACATTTGGTAGTATTTTTTTTAATATAATATATAAAATCTTGAAATAAAAAAAGGCCGCATATAATAGAATGGAAAATTATCGAGGTAGTGATAGGTTTTTTTAGTGACTTGTTTTTTAAGTGTTATACGTATACTCCTGGTATAGAACAAGGTGTGGACGGAGGGACAACATAAAATCATATTTTGTCACAAGACTTTATAAATAAATAGGGAAGAGGTACGTTCTATCTGATAAATTCAAAATCAATTTAGTTGAAATGTAAATGAGACGTCATTATGGAAGGATTCCTGGGGTAAGGGGGATTTGTAGATAAAAAAATTTGATAAATTTGAGAATTAAGAACCTATCCAATCTGTGAAAATGTGGTTAAAATTTTAGCTCAAAAAGTTACTAAAACACATTACTAATAACAATTTAAAACTAATTAATAATAATAATAATTAAAACCTTTTAATTTGAGAAATTGGGATTGTATCGACATATGTTTGAGAGTTGGAAGAAATTTATTGTTTTCAATTTTCAAAATTCGAAAGGGGTAAGTAAAAATTTCAAATCCAAAAGAATTGGAAAATAAAAATATTTAATATTAGTGTTAGAAAAATAAAAATATTTTATAATAATTATTATTTTAGTACAACTAAAACATCTTTTTTTCCAAAACTTTGTATTCACATCTGCTATTCCACTGAGGTTTCAGAACCCTAAAGCGTCCTCAGGATACTTGGATCTAAAATAAAACATCGACTAGTAACAATAAATATTTTTATAAATAAATCTAAATTTGTTTCATCATGTTTAATTAATTAAATATAACTTATTGATCTATATATTAATTATTTTTTTCTCCAGCGCACTAATTTATGCATAAGATGTCATTTTGTTCGTTGTAAAGTACCGTTTTTAGTACATTATTTTCTGATCTCTATTATCAATGTCCCACTTCTCTAACTGAAATTAAACTATAAGATAATCCTTATTTATTTTCTTATGCTTCCTACTCTTTAAACATTTATATATAAGGAAGAGAGGTGTCCAGTGGTAAGAGGCTAACTCCAAAGATTCGGGTTGGAATCCAGCAGATAATAATTATTTATTCTGTTACTGTAGCTGTAAGTCGTCTTTCTGAATCGGGAGCACTCCGGTGTTCATCCAGAGTAATAAAGTGGGTACCATTATTTAAGGAAAAACCTGTTGGTCGAGCGTGATTCTGACCAAATCACTTCCTTGCACAACCGTTGGTTAGTAACAGTACTTCCTTATGTATTGCACCCCTGACCCTTCATGGGTTGCACAATTTTTGAATTTGTTTTATTGGTTATATTTATCTTATTTTCCTGTCATTTTATATTTAATTTATTTACCATGTTGTAAATATATAGTCAACATCTCAGTTGACTATATTTTTAGATTTCTTGAAAGACTGAAAAGACAGGAAACTGCACGCAGATTCCGACTATTACAGCACTTACTAGACAAACGGTCTAAACTTCCAACTCATTACAAAAGACTGATCTACATGACAATAATAAGGCCCATCTGGACATACGGAGTTGAGCTTTGGGGCTCCACTAAACCTTCGAATTCCTCTCGTATCCAATCTTTATAATCAAAAATCCTTCGTAAAATCCTCAATGCTCCTTATTTTGTTACTAATAAAACCACCCATAAAGACCTAAATGTTCCTTATGTAACCGATCTAGCCCGAACCCGATATTATTCCTTCCATAATAAACTCCCTAACCACCCAAACCCACTAGTTTCTAACCTTGCTTCCTCTTCCATTCCTGGCGATCCTCCGAGGCGCCTGAAAAGAAGGCCTCGTGACCTTATATTGTAAACTGTTTTTAGAGTTCTACTACTGGGTAGTTTCTCTACATCTGTATCATATCATTATGTCATTATGATCAAATTTACTTGTTGAATTTTTTATACAGCTGTAAATATCAATAAATAAAATAATAATAGATTTCTTGTGCCGATTATACAATTTACAGTATTATTTATGTTTTCGTATATTTATTGATGCATTTGGACAGAGGTGGAATAAATAATGATATAGGTTTGAACAAGAAAGATTAAATTAGTTGTAAATGATATAATAGAAATTAATTAAGAAACAATCATGTTTTTAAAAATGTATTTATTATTATATTTTATTACTATCGGTCAATGTTATATTTTAGATAAAGCATCCTGAGAGTACCAAAACGCCAATAGTTCATGTGAATATAAAGTTTTTAAAACAGGTTTTACTAAAATACCGATAAATAAACTTTTAGAAATTAAATTTTAAAAATTATATAAAATATTTCATTGGAGTTGGGAAATAAGATTTACATTGTTAGGAATTTGTTTTTTGATTACTTATTTATTGAATTTACAACTGTGTAAAAAAAATACAATAAGGAAAAGTGATAAATGTTTTAGAACACATAATAATCTTGGGAAGGAACCATCCAATGATGGTACTTCAATCGTTGCTTTAGATTAGAAGATCCCGAGGCCATCTTCTTTTCAGACACCTCGGAGGCCATCTTCTTATCAGAGATTGCTAAGGATGGGAGATTAAGAAGTAATAGTTTCAGGTAGGTAAGGATCTTGGAATAAAATGAGGTATATCTATGTCAAATACGCAACGAATAGGATGCTGAGGTTTTTATGGATTAGTTTATATGTGATATAATAAGGAGCATCAAGAAATTTACGGAGATTATGGGATTGTAAGGTTTGTATACGGTAGGAATTTGATGGTTTAGCGGTGCCTCAAAGCTCAATTCAGTGTTTCTAAATAAGTCTGATTATGATAGTGCATAAGAGTTTTTTGTAGTAAATGGGAAGTTTAGAGCGTTTGTCAAGTAGGTGTTATAGTAATCGGAATCAAGGTATTTGAAATGGAAATTTGAAAAGCTACTCTCCACAAAAATTGTTATCAGCAATGCCCACAATATTATCTTAAACAATAAATCAAAATATTTAATTCTTTATAGTACTTTAAGTTTTCTATTCTTAAATAATTGTAATAGCGTAGTATCAGATCTTTTAATTCTAAATATAATATTTTATATGATATGTTGTTTTCAATATTGTTGACCAGACTTGGTTAAAAATTAGCTGTAAAACTAAATCTAAACCATCAGTTATTGTTATTGATTATTTTTTTATTTATTTGTGCTTCAACTAAACAAATAAATACTTGGTTGCTTATTTCAGCTAATAGCTAATTTATTCGCAAGATTAGCTATGGAAAAATATATAACTGATCTTTTAATTAATGATCCATTAAAAAAACAATTGATTTATCAATAGTTTTAGCTGCAGCTAATTTTTACTCAGCTGTGGGATCGGACTATAATCTGATAACGTTGTTCCAATATCTATTTCAGTAATGTAGGAACAGGAGGATTCCTTCAGAGTCGAATATCATCCTATGTTTTTGTGAATGGAATTGTTCAATTGTTACGTTTACAAAAAAATATCCTAGTTTCTTTTACGTACTACACCTGAGAAAAAAAATATATATTAAAAAAAATAAGACACGAGCGCTTGTGATGTAGAGACTATTTTTAACCGGCATTATTGGAACCGTTCCAAGATAATTTTTAACTCTATTATAGCTGCGCCGGGTGGTTTGGGGTGTAAATCGAGGTCCTCCTCAATCTGAGGTGTCTATAAATGTTGGTATAAATTTCTCTAACATCCAGCATTTGCTTCTTACTGTTTGATGATTAACCAAACAAATTTTCTTGATTGAGAATTGCCCATAGGCTGTCTTGTTAGCTGTTTTATAGCCAACGATCATATTGTAATTAAAAATATATTTTACTGTTGTAAAACAACGACGGGATGAACAAATATCACCTTTTCGCAATCTGTAATCAGGCATACTTCAGCTGATCTATAATATAATAAATACAATCCTTAAATATTAATTAAAATTTGAACTACATTAATTAAATTATGAAATATTCCACTTAATATTCTCTTTGTTTTTTATCTGCTTTTTATGGTTATAAATTTTATCTGTTGGAAGACTATGTACCACTTTATATAGTTTTGTTACTGATAAAAATTCTTTCTCTATAAAATATTAAAAATTCACTGCTTTTAAAACGAACTTGCCTACATCAATATTAATTATTCAGATATAAATTTAAAAATTAATTATTGATAAAAAAACTGGTACTGAGGAACATATTAGAAATTTAAAAATATATATTAATGATAATACAGGAATAAAAAAATATTAAAATTTACTAAAAAAAACAGGGAGAGAGAGCAAGATTAGAGTTAGTGAATATAAAAAAGTGTATATAAATGGATCAGTGTAAACACACAAGTCAGGCTACTCTCTTAAATAGAATGTAAGTAATAGACAAACAATTATATGACCAATGACAAAATATTTATATAAAAAGGTAGATAAATGAAAAAAAATTACCTGAAATCGGCTTGAGTGGAAATAATGTGTAAAAAAAGCAAGGCAACTAAATTTAACAAAATAAATATTAAGTAAAAAAAGCTTAATAGTTTGTAATTCGTTATCGAACTATGTTCAGTATTTTTTTTAGATATTAGTGGATTATAACTGTGCAGGTAGAATTTATATGTATATATATTTTTTCTATATTTAAAATTTTTTACTATTTATTATACTGAGAGAGAACCAAAAGTAGATATAAAGGTAAATAATAGAAGAAAAAGATGAATAATATTATAAAAAAATAGAAAAAAATCAAAGAACTAAAACAATAAGAACAAAAAAATATCATGTACACTATTATGTATTGTAACATTTATTGACAATGTTTATATATTATAAGAATGATTAGCAATTGTCCAACTAGTCTTAGTATGCTTTGTGTGTATAGCAACCCAATGCAGTTGGGCGCCACTACTTTTTGAATAAAGTGTTTCTAATTTTATTCATATGAATATGGTTGGATTGCGATCAGGAAGAATAAACACAACACAATGAAGTAAAATTTATGTTAAAGTAAATTTACTGTTCTATTGGAAACATATTTATATTACATCTTTATACAGCATACTATTTCATATATTTTTAATTTCACTAACCTATATATGAAATATGTAGTAAGAGGTATTGCGAACGTGAAAAATTTCCCTAAACATTTTTTTTAGTTATTTGTAAACCTAAGAAAGAAGGTAAAAATAATTGAAATCTAACAATTTAACTAAACATGGATATAATTTGTTTGTATCCCCTTACGAAACAAATTGATGTTTCGTATAATACGATCATTCAATTTCTGATTTGATTTGTTTCAATTTTTATAACAATAAACAAATCAAATCGTTTTTTTTGTTGTTTTTTTAGAAATGACAGGATGAGCTACATGGATAACGATCTAACTTTAAATAGTAGCTCTGGATTTCAGCGAACGGACAGATTCAAGGAGAACGATAAAGATTGATTCAATCAAATTTTCGATGTTTCAAATTCACGATCCGATCCAAATGCAGGTAATAAGCCTCTTCCTCTACCTCTTAAGTCCTCTGAAGAGTTGACAGATAGAAAAAAAAAACGAAGAAACTCAGAATCGTTCAAAATTCTTAGTAAAGATGAGTTTATTTCTATGCCAGGAAATTTAGATTTATTTAAAAATCATGAAATGCTGTAATTATTGGCAAGCATGCTTGAGAGTTTTCAGTCACTTAATCTAGTAAAAGTAGCTTAAAATGTTTCTGTATTTAAAAGTAATCGTAAACTAATTTCTGTCAACAGATTCTTATATAAAAATATTTGAAAAATACTATGGTGAAATGTCTAAAACTCAAAGAGAGTACGTAGGCCTAATATTGCTGACTTTTCAAAATGACCACCGTAGTTTTTAGCTTTATTACCAATAAGTACTAAAGTATATATAACTTCTTCTTCTTCTCTTACTATCTCCTTTGTGCTGCTAAGCGTGGAGTAGCTTCCTCTGACCATCTTGTCCAACGATCCCTGTCCTGTGCAAGCCTTCCTCTCGCTGTGCCAATTCTCTCAATCAGATCAGCGTACATGAGCCTTGGCCTGCCTTCTAGAAGCCACCTGGTCTTACGGTCATCTCCCATTTCCCATCTTCCCATGCCGAAACCATTTCAGAAACAATCTTGCTTGCATGATGGTCCAGAGCTGTCCAGCTTTCCGATCCCTATAGTAGTACTGGGAGAAAAACTGATTTGAATAGCAGAATCTGCGCTTTTCTGCTCAACTCCATTGGCCTTTTGGACTCTATTCATGACCTCCTGGTCTATTCTTCCATCCTTGCAGATCATTGTTCCTAGGTAACATTAGGTGTCAGTTTGCACCCCATTGCAAGTGATTCTGAGATATTCATTCCTTCTGCCAACACACATAACATTGCTTTTGGCGGCATTGATTTGCATACCTCTAAGTTGCAGTTCTTCTTGCCACTCATCCACAGCAATCTGGAGAGATTCAGCATTATCTACAACCAGAACCACATCATCTGCATATATCACTGCCCGTGCCAACACTGGGGTCTTGTTCCAGTATCCTACTATTAATGGTCTCCATGAAAATTATGAACAGCAGAGGGCTCAGGCTATCACCCTGTTTAACTCCCCTAAATAAATGGAATGATTCGGACTCAGCCGGCTATCCTTATTACTCCCTTAGGGTCTTGATACCGCATTGATTGCACTTCTGAGATTTTGTGGGATTCTCTTATCTTCCAATGCATCCCATATTTCCTGTCTAGGATCATGGTCGAAAGCCGCCCGTAAATCCAGGAAAGCTAGGTATACTGCTTTACCTCTGTTCTATACCTTCTCTACAATCATTCTCAGGAGGAGATATTGCCCTGGTTCTGCCTATCGGGCCTAAAATCTGCCTGTTCCTCTTCCAGATCTTCTTCCATCAGTTTCCTTAATCTTTGTTTCAGGATCCTGTGAACAGTGAATTATATATAACAAGTATTTGAAATATCATTATAAACTAGTTTGTAGTACATTCAACAAGCTTCAAATTGAGCCCTAATAGCCCTTTTTACGTTCAATATCTTTTGAGCTCCAATTTTTCAAACACCGATATTTTTTCCAAACTATAATGAACAACATTTCATGAATTCAATATAGCAAATAACATGAAGAATTTTTAGATGATTATCATTATATACTACTCCCTGATTAACGTGCTTAAAATTGAGCCCTAATAGCCATCTGTAAGTCAGATAGTTCGTAAGATGTCGAACTTATATGCCTCATTTTCAAAATATGTTGCATAATATCAAAATCGTGTAAGAATATTAATTAGCGCAGCTTAAGGGATAAAAATACCTAAGATTGATAATATTTTACTAAACAATCCGGCAATTTCTTAATAATCGACTGTATGGAAAACACATTAGTATTTGGAAAACTATTGAACGTAAAAAAGAGTTCTATTTGGGCTGAGATTTTGGCAAACTCGCTCTCCTTAAAAAAAAAAAATAATTCTTGTTTAATTTAATTTTTTTCTATGAGGTTGATAGTTGAAGATAATGAACACTATATGAAAAATGAGAGAGAAGTTTTCTCGATTACAATGAACTTCTAGTAGTGCTCAATTAATGCAGTTTTACTGTTATTGAATTTAGATAGAAAGTTGAATTTTTTCTATATTAGAAAATGTAAGTCAGCTGTCGAAAAGATATAGTATATTAAAAAATAAAACAAGAAAACGTTTAACCTGAAATATTTCACTTCTGGTTATAAACTCAATAAATAAGAACATTTTGAATCCATACATAGTAAATAGATTTCAGATAGATAGATTAGGTACAAACCTGTACTTTGGTATTATAAGTAAACAACTGAAATAATACAAAATAAATCAAAATGATTTAGAAAAAAAAGATCTGGACCATATTTATAATAAACTTTCATATTTTTTATTTAAAAAAGTATATATAATAATAAAAAAATTAAAAGGTTTATTCTATATTATGTATTCAACATATCTATAACGTTTGGATGCAAAAATAATCATTAATTATATCAAACTATGAAAACTGTAACATATTGAAATTCTTTCTTTTTTTTCATTGTCCAAGCCTACAATACTACTCTTTTTTTTTTTAAATTGGTTTTCCACCTGGGAAAATATTTCTCCTTTAGTTAATTTTAAAATTCTTTTCTACTTTTTTTTTCATTTTAAAAGTCTATACCACTACTCTTATAATTGGGAATCGTTTTTCAACCTGGGACAATATTTCTCCTTTAGTTAATTTTAAAATTCTTTTCCATTTTTTTTTTCATTTTACAAGTCTATATTACTACTCTTATTTTCGGAAATTGTTTTTCCACCTGGGAAAATATTTAGTTATTTTGGAAATTCTTTCAATTTTTATTACTACAGACAATTATAGATGTCTAATCATTTCATATAAACATAATTGAAATTACTTGATCAAAGTCGTTTGAGACGTTTTAGAGAAAATATTAAGAAACTTTGACATCCCTTTTCAGTGAAAAAATTATTCTAACTTTCCAGGGATATTCCTAGTTTAAATATGTAATTTGAGGGTCCTACAGCTTTTCTTTTTTTAATTATGCTGTTCCCATACGTACATACTATTCCATGGGCCTTGGTTATACTTACTCTTGGGACCTTAAAACGTGTATTTCCCTTGCTAATTCGAATTCAAACTTTTTCACTTTCGCAATACTCTCCTTTACAATATTTTTTAGCGAAAGTAAAAATATAATGACATGATATTAATCTAGGAAGAACAATTGTTATATTCTATCCAATATTCTTCAGTCTTTTGAAGAAGTTCCAAGATGCAGTGTCTTCAGAAGCCGCTAAATTCTATTACAAGGCTGTGTTCTTAATATAGCATTGTTTGTTCTAGAATTAGCCGCTTAGAGAACATATCCATAGGCGTCGTTTTTGATATATCTTAACTTCTAGGCAGTTCTATTTCAATGGTCTGCAATCTGAATTTTTTTAATATATTTTTTTTTTATCGGTTTTAGGCGACAGTCGAATTTCATCTATACAGTAGGTATAATAAAATAAATTCAATATTTTAATAGAGCTGGGTTAACTCCTAAGGGGATAAAATTGCTTCACTGACTTTAAAAGTTTCACGTCGCTGAGTGTGGCACACCAGTGGTAGTGAAAGAGTTAAAATTTACCTTCTGATTGGAGTTTGAAGAATTCAATTTAAAAGTAATTTCAATAAGAATGGTAAGTGTAATAATAAATTTGTTTAATTCTATCGGAGATTAAGAAGCAAGCTGGGACTGCGGATAAATTAGCATTAGAAATTGTGGGAAATTGGTTCCAGTAAACCTGTCCCCATTTGTTGTCTAAAGTCCTCCGATGTTTTGTTTCTTGTCTGATTGTTTTCAATAAAATAGATATTCAAATCAATCAAAACATTTTTATACCTAATGTTGGTCTAGAACAGTCCCAAATTTCCGACATCTGTGTACGTCTTCTATGAGTTTAAGAACACTGACATTCCATTCAGTTTTGTAGGATAACAAACAGACAGTAAATAAACTTTTTAAATTTCTGAATCACTTCATTAAAACTTTACCATACAATTTCACCATAAGTTCCCATTTTTCAATAGTTATAGATTTCAAATTGGAAATAAAGGCAATAGTGACTAACAAAAATTTCGGAAATCAAGGAAATAATGTCTAATAAAAATTTTAATGACCCCAAAGTGGCTGATACCTTAAAATAATAATAAAAAAGAATACTAAGAGTAACACTTGTAAAAAATGAACAATTCTCACCAACGAATAATCCACCTAAAGGGCATTTTATTAATGTCCCGGGCTGGAAATATAAAAATTTAGAATCTTTGGCAACGAAGACCACTCTAACGAGCGCGGACAGCTAAATTTTCGTCATCAAAAGATAAATGTAGACCTCTTGATAAGCACATACTAAATATGTTGAAAATCAATGGAACCATATTAAATTGTTTTGTGTTTTGATATGAGACGTTCGTACATTTAAATATGTACGTATCTTGAAGTTACTATTTTTTAAATTAATAAAACCTCAATTCGAAACATTGCCATCACATCAAAGTTATTATTATTTTTTGTTATTTTATGCAATAAAGCTCAGTCCCCTCGAACCCCAACCAATCTCTTTCCATACTGCTATGGGTCAGAGATGGCGGTAGTCATTACATAAGTATTTAATTACTTCTTCAATTACACGAGCAAAGTTGCACTATGTTGCACGAAGATAACCAATCTAAACGCAAAAAATTGTGATTTTGAAGAACAATTACACTAATAAAGTTTTAAGACACAATTACAATTACAGTAAGTGCAATTACTCCATTCAATTATAACTATTATTGCTATTGAGATTCTAAATTACAATTACTTTTTGAATATTAATTAACATACCAAAAATAAATTCAGCCTTTTTTATTTATTTATTTGTTTGAATTTAATTATTTTAAGGCACCAATCAGGTATGGGTCATTATTGCCTTAATTTCCGAAATAGGAAAGGATAGACTTGTAATTTAAGACTTTTGAGCAGTACTCTGTACCACTCACTAAACGGGGTCTGGATTCATCGGTATTATATTGAGATGTGAAACTATTGCAACATGGGAATATGTGGTAAAATTTAATTAAATTTTATGGTAAAGCTTGGAATGATGGAGAAACTCGAAATGTTCATCCACAGTTTGTTTGTTATCCTGCAAGATAGAATGGAGATGCGCTGGC
This sequence comes from Halyomorpha halys, assembly GCF_000696795.3. Lineage (NCBI taxonomy): Eukaryota > Metazoa > Arthropoda > Insecta > Hemiptera > Pentatomidae > Halyomorpha > Halyomorpha halys. The sequence continues at coordinate 617,172 of NW_027106118.1, read as the reverse complement.
ATATAAAGATTTGAGGGAGTCATATGCTCGGCATTGAGTCAAAATGTGGGGTACGTTTTATCCCTGTGTCCAGGACTTATCTCTACATCAAACAATAAATTCAGCCTTAAAACAATAGTATACCCGGCCTAATTTCCACTTACAAACTCTTAGGTTTGCACTGATTTTTTTTTTCTCCATTAGGAATGAAGAAACTGGCCACTGCTAGTATACATATTTGCCGAGGTTTCGGGGCACTGCCATTTAAATCTTCGAGGAGGATTTTAGAGATGAGTAAATGAAGCTAGATAAGGATTGTGCTAAAGGATAAGGACGTTGAGTAATGTTTTGGAGTATAAATATAATGGAACTATTTACGAACCTCGTAAATCAACTCAACCATATGATATTCATTCATCCCTGCATAAGCTCTTAGCAAAATCTTAAGAAATTATCCTTTAACCTAAGACCGAGGTTTAATTCGGCAGGATATGTTATGTACCTGTATGTTACAACGTTAATGTGCCAGATACCGGTCCTAAGGTATTCTATGTAAGGAGAGAAAAGAGGTTCTATACATTAATAAAGTAAATTTAAGTTTTTACTAAAGTGGTTTTTGTAACTTTTTTTCTCAACACAGTAAGTAGCTTTTGAGATATGATGCCGGACTTTTTTTTTATAACAAACATTTTCGATCCATTTGCCATAGATATCGCCTCAATATCTCAAAAAGAATAAGGTTTAGAAAAAGAGTTATAATAGGTTTAAATTTTAATTTATTGATATTACAACCTGCCACATTCTAGGGAAATAAGTAATAGTGATGTTATTGATTACATTCATACCAAATTCAGTACCAGAAATTGTACTTTTTCATTTATTTTAATTGTATATGATTTTTTATTCTTTTTATTTATTATCAGAAGTATTAGTCATTTTATGTTTTATGATATTACATATGGTTTTATTTTATTTGTTCTATTCTTATTTTATATATTCTGTTAATTATTGTTCTCATTTTTATCTTTTCGAATTCATTATTTTTTTTTATATTTTATTAAGTTTCATACTTTCATTTTTATTTTGTATTTTATTCTAAGGTTCTAAAGCCACATTATGACGCTTGTATATTATTCTAAGGGATCAATCCCAGTATAAATAAAGAATATTATTATTATTATTATTACTATTTTACAATTTTAAAGTTATGATTAAATATCTAATTTGACTAGACTTATATTTGTCTTATTAATCTGAGAAACTACATGGTTGAAAAAAAAAAAAAACTATATGACCAGTTTGATGGCAATTTAATGAACTTTAATTTTGCAAAAAAACGGATTTTTCACCGAACCCAATAATTTTCGAGATATAACCAATAAAGTAATAAAACACAGGGAGTTCACCACAGCCAATGCCCCAGGTTGGGGAATTGGGAATACATACTCTATCGCCCGTATGTCAAATATGGCTAGATAACGTTTAAATAAAAAAAAAAAATGGTCGGGGAAAAAATGGTACTGTCAATCTCAGTACTCACTCTTGGATCATCTTCCCTATCATGCCGTTTTTCAATTTTAAGCGCTTTTTAAATATTGCTCGATTTAACTATCTTAAAGTCTCCTCTTCCCGTTCTAAGCTAATATTTCAAAAGTGATATAGGACAGTCGGTCCCCGGGGGTCTTAGCGGGGCGGGTCCGGCGGAAAAGGATTGCCTTTTTTTGTTAAGATCTCCTCTTGTGAGATTGTTACATTTCGTACATTGACCAACCTACTCGCTCTAATTGTCTGATTGAAAAGTAAGATAAGTAAGGCTGCCAAGGAATGCTCATACTCCGGATTCAGGAGCAAGAAAGGGGGTTCTAAAGTGGCAGCCCCTCAACCTGAGTCGAGGCTAACTCAATCTCCTTAATTCTAACTTATCACGAAATCTCCGCAAAGTAAAAATCCCGAATTATCTCTTTGACAACGACCCAGAGACCGCCATAATGATCTTAAATTCGCTTTTTGAAATGTTTTATCTGTTAATAAAACTAGGAGGCCTCCAGGCATGCTTCTTTTACTACTTGACACCTACCCGATAGACATTGCAGCCATTTAAGAAATTAGGTGTTTGGGAAAACGTATAATTAAAAAGAAGCACGGTGTATTCTGTGGCCAGAAGACAAAGGTACCTATTTGCCCTAAAAATGACATCAAGTCCTGCTTGGTGTCTTACGTTAACGCCCAAATAGAATGTGAATTAATGAGGTGTAGATAGTTGACCGTAGATTAATGATTGGAGAAGTTTGTCGGGGGGTGCGGTCAGCAAAGAACAACATAAATAAACAAAACCATATTTATTTATTTTATGCCGACGTTTCGACCTGAGT
>NW_027106118.1:598861-614771 GCF_000696795.3 Halyomorpha halys | reverse complement strand
CAGCAAAGAACAACATAAATAAACAAAACCATATTTATTTATTTTATGCCGACGTTTCGACCTGAGTTTCAGGTCTTCATCAGGGGTTATGGCGTTAAAGAATGTGCATTAGTTTAGATGCCAACTATTGGATCATTTAGCATGGCTAAATAATGTAATGACGGTGTTTACAGACTTCAAACTTTGTAGCATCTAATGAGCTGGTGATAAGGGGGACCTTATTTAAAATCATCAAGCTTCGTGAAAATAGTCCGATGGTTTACGAACCCGATTGATGAGATGATTATTGATGAACGCCATGTGTCTGACGTAATAGGTCTGAGAACCCATAGATGTGCTAATGTTGTTTCAAATATGATCGTTACCAAATTCAGAGCCAGAATATCCACAAAAATACTGTAAAGAGCGAGGTAAGAATAAGTTGTAATACCTTTAAACGCAAGGATCCGGTTGTACGAACCAGATATCAAATAACGCTGAACCTCAATCTGACGAAGGAGTTCAGGAGCACTGGCGATAGTGTCAATAATAGATGGAAGACATGTTCTTATCAATGCTGTAGCCCAGGAACGAATTTCAGAACGAAAGAACTGACTGGTTTGATAATGGATATTTCGAGATCACCAACCAGGCAGAATCTTACGGGAAAATGGTGCAATGACTTTCCCGGTATTTCTATGAATCATACAATGAATACCGACAAATTAAAAAAAAAGTATAAACATAAGGAAGAAAAGAGAAGGGGTAAATAAGAAGCTAAAAGACTTTAAATATCTAAGAGCAAACAACGACCCTTATTCTTCTTCCAGAAAGTGAACGAACGAAGAACTGACTTTAAGGCTATATTAAAAATATGTAAGACTGAGATTGAACGCTTTTTACCGGAAAAGAGGATATTCTGCAGTGGTGGTCCAGGCACGTAAGGAGTCAGTTCAAATAAGAAAATAGTTTATTGTTAGTACAGAAGAGAAATGGGACCAGTGACCTCTTTGAAATGGAAAATGGATGCAGAGTCCTCATTAGGTCATTAAGGCTATGGCTAAAATGAAAAATTATGAAACGCCAGGAAGTGGCCTAATTCAAGCTGGACTTGTGTAACTAAATTTGGTGGAGTTAGTTTTAAAACAGCTTCATGAACTCATCCTGTCATGAGAGGAATAAATCATGCCAGAAGAATGGAAAATAAACATAATATCGCCGGTTCATAAAAACGGTGTTCGAACCAATTGTGACAACTACGGGGTATAACATTTTTACCATTTGCCAATAAGATCCACTCGAACATCTTTAAAAGGTTCCTTCCATATGCACAAAGAATTCTTGGAATGTATCAGGATGGTTTCAGAACAGGATGATTAACTACCAACCAAATCTTCTGGCTCTGGATGGTCCTCGAAAGGTGTAGTGATCATACAAGGGTCACACATCATCTAGTAGGCAAGGCAGAGTTACTTTATTTTTATTTATTTTATTTTTTTAAACCTTTAGGATACTTTAAGGACATCGAATCAGCCTTAATTAAATTAAGAGGTCTCTTTTTTGTAAATTTTCTATAAAAAAACTGAAAATTATCTTTTCATTTTGTGGAAGTTTGTAATGTGGTTTTTAAAATCGGAATTTAACAAAAGAGATTCCTTTTGTTGTTTGGTCTAATACAGTATTATTAGGAATTCTATGGAACGTTGCCCAGTAAAGTTCAATGTAAATAGTATTTCCTCAAAATAGAACATGGATGGGCAGTAACCAAAAATTTAATTTTTAGATTAGACGTTGAAAACTTAATTTTCACGTTATGAGCAATGAAATATCAAAAGTAACATATTAAATTCAAGTTCTCGTAATAAAGTTTTATATTCATATCAAAAACTGTACCGCTACAACCCATGACGGTTCAGAGGTTCAGTATATTGTAAGAAAGTACTATTTGGAAACCAGCGGTTGTGTAGGAAGGTTGCTTTGTTAATATCACGCACAAACACGAGGTTTGTGTCAATCAGGGGATACCCCACATTTTCAGAGGCTCGGAATGGCCCAGTTGGGTCAACAATATAGGTACATATTTTCTACGGTTGACATTGCAGACCTTGGAGATATTAGGCCACCCGAACCAGCCTTCTCCCCACCGTCTTGGGCTACTGCTTTCCAGTTTGCTGCATGCAACTCTTTCACATCTTTGTCAACTCTGTTTATCCATTTGGTTCATGGTCTCCCACTTGGTCTCTTACCAGCTATACTAGTATTCATTGTTATATAGAGGCTTCCTAATAGATTGCTTCGAGGCCCATGGTCTCTCCCATCTTAACATTTTTGCTTTTATACCATGAGATATACTGACTGATCAGTCTCTACAAGTAGTTCACTGTTAGTTCTTCTTCTCCATGTGTTAAGGATCTGATAACAGATCGCTCCTGTAATTGTACGGAGGTCTCCGGTAATTGTCTGTTGAGGCCAAAAAAGCATCTAGTGGCATTGATAATTCGTTGACTGTTCTATCGAGCTTTTGTTTCAAGATGTTATCATTGATCCCAGATACTTGAAATGGTCAACGTGAAGGAAGGTAGGTATGAACCTATGCCGTCTCCCATCTTGCTATATCAGATCTAGGTCCTGCTCCCAAGTACTTGGTTTTTCTTTGTTAATCATTATTTACATTTGCTTAGTACCTTCGACCAACTTAAGAAACTCACTTTTAAATGACTTAAAGGATCTTACAATGAGGTTTAATTCCTCTGAAAATCCAAGTACTGTATCAGACTTATTAAAGTATCGATTTACTGCATTCCTAGGGCATGTTTGATCTTTTCTAAAGCTTAATTGAATGGTAAATAGGCTAGTACATCGCCCTGCCTGACTCTTAATTCTTGTGAAATGTCTGATTGTACTATAACAGCACTCCTCACGTCATCCATTGCCATCCTGGTTAGACGTACAAGTGTCAATGATATTCCCATTTCACAGAGGGCCGCTTACAAATTAGGCCTTTTATTGTAATATTATCACATGTACAGTGGAAATATCTCTCAAGAATATTGAAATTCCGAAAAATCTCGAAAGATCTGAATCTAAGGGAGTACAATGCCGTGAAAAAGGCTCTGATATACGGCATCGAGACCTGGGCTCTAACAGGCTCCCTAGAAAGCATAATTAAGAGGTTTGAAAGGAACGTCCTCCGCACAATTACTAGAGCTATCTGGGATTGGAGCCTTAACACACAAAGGAGAAAAACTAACAGAGAGCTGCTTGCAGAGAGTTCTCAGTATCTCATGAGATGAAATCAAGGTGGTTAAGATAGACGGGATATGTGGCTCAAAGCAATTCATCATGAATGCCACTATAGTTGGCAAGAGGCTAGCGGAAGGCCAAAACCTGATGAATCGATAGAATTCACAAAGATACGAAAGAGGAATAGCAAACTGGAAAGCAATTGCCCAAGATAGGCAGGCTTGGAGAAGGCTGGTTCGGGCGACCCAAGATCTAAAAGAGCCAACCGAAAAAACAATGTACACTGGAAGTCAATAAACCGATAGTGGGTCGTCATCCTGTACTTAACTGACTTTTCTTAAGTAATAGGAATGCTAAATTCCATCAATCGTAAATCTTCTTATTCTAAAGCCCGCCTACCATGTGCCAATCTCTAACCCTTCTTATGTGGCGTTTAGATTATGCCCTTCTAAATAATAAATACATTATTATTTATATAGATACTATAACAATAATAATATAGATATTATTATTAATTAATAAATTTCTTAAATAACTATTTTAATAATTCTTCTGAATAGGAAAAACGGGTTTAATGATTTATTGGTAGACTATCATTATTAAATTTAAAATATTTACCTTTAAATTGCACTGGAAATTAGAAATTAAATTCGTTAACGACAAAGTCTACCTGACTGAAACCAACTTTTATTACAATAATTTTAGAAATAAAATCAAGAAAAGATATACCATATAACGAAGTTTGGTTTCTTTATTTCTTACTTAAATTCTACTGAATATTAGTAAGTTAGCTTTTTTTAAAACAATTACATTTTAAAGATTAGACAATAATTATAAGCTCATATTAGTTGTTTTTTGTTTTCAAGTTTAGTGGAAAGTGGTGCGTTAAGACCGTCTGGATTATCCTGTAACATATTTGTTTCTTACCACGTGACCACTTGGCAATAGGAATGAGCACTTGTTTGGGGCCGATTTGGCCCTCTACAATAGTTTTGTAAATTGTGCTCGTCGGAATTCCCTAGCATTTTTTTTTCTTTAACTAAACCTAATAGATACCAGAAAATCTATATATTAACGTAATATTCTTACGTTACAGATATACAAGTTTAAAACAAAACTAAAAGTTTGTCCTGCCGTCACAACGTTCAGAACGGGCTTATACAGTTCCGGGATCTGCAAAAAAAAAACATAAATAACGCAAACAAGAATTAGCTGTTTATAGTTGTAATATAATAGTATTTACCATATGTAAACCGAAACGTAGGTGGGAAGACTGATCTCGTGGATTTCAATTTTGAAGGTGGTCGAGTGTCGGAGGTGTGTAGACAGAGATGGGTGGTATCGGCATTGAACCTTCCGAGTTCGCTAACCCTTGTTTTAAAAAATAAATCTGCAACATTACATCCCATTAAGGGTTGCAGTACTTTTTAAGTAAGTACTGTTACTAGATCAACGGAAGTGCAATGAGGTGATTTGGTCAGAATTAGATTTTTCCCCAATAAGGAGTACCCACTTTATGAATTCGTGTCTGGGTCCTTGAAGTTAGTAGTACAGCGCCTTACCACTGGGTCACACCGCTGCCGAAGTCTTGTACTATTTATGTATAATTGTATTTAATTTGAAAGATTATATACATAAATATATAAATATGTATTTGCAAGCATATTTGATAGTAATATACAAAGATAAACATGTAAGAGCTTAGTTGGTTGGCTGTGATTCTGTAACAGTTTGTCGAGGCTCTGTGCCTTGCTGAGTCTGATTTAGACGGCTCGTGTTCCCGGCTTCCATAAATGGGTGGACTCACTACCCCCACCACCACCGCCCGTCATATAGGACTTACAGCTTCTTTCTCTTAGTATCATTTAATAATCTGATAGAATTTTTTTTCTGAATACTTGAAAATCTGAATAATGAATTAAATCATCAAATTAAAAATCATTACATTTAAATTTAGATATAAAATTATATTTTCAGCGATGCTAGCGCAATTCTCGCGTTATGTTTCAGACACTCCAAAAATTATGAAGTGAAACATTAAATCCTATATTGGGAATACTTTTTTTTTTCACAAATGTTGAAATTAAATGTCACAAAAAGGAGTGTTAAAGATATTCTATCGTTTTTTATAGGCATTGTAAGAGAAATTAGACGAAAATAGGCTCAATATGACCGTAAACCACACTAATAAAAAAAAGAGAAAAAAAAAATACGAAAAACACTTATGCCTGAAACATAAGTGACAAACTATTATTGACATTTTTTGTTTTATATATGGTAAATCGAGTCTTTCCTAATAAATCTATATACAATGTATACCTATTTAAAATAATTTTATAATAATAAACATTTTACATTTTTAATTGGATTAAAATTACGAAAAACGTAGAGTAAATATGGCATTTTGGGTATATGATCTGGCAAATTGTAAATACACACGCAATTAAGTTGGAAATCAAGGGTCGTCGCTACGTCTGGAATAGTTGAGTTTGATAACAAACTGTTAAAGCAATGTCCCTGAGGTAACTAGTGATTCATAAAATATGTCTAATAATCTTTTAAAAAAACGATCTAATTAAGCCCAAGTTTTGTAGGATTGTCCTATACGAAACTGAATTAGATGGTTTAGTTTCGAACAGTAATGTTCAGGTTGGCGATACTAAATAATAATAATAATAAATCTGGAAATTACAATGCGTTGTTAGACACGACTCAGTTTAAGACAATGTAGATTCAATGGTTGAAGGACTAGTTTTTAAAAGCAACCAATCACTTCCGTTACAATTTCCCCAGTAAGAACCAAGCCGATTGGTTCCTTATTTGCTATATCCTAGACTCCAAGTAAAACTATATATTGAGTCCTAAGTATCCGAACACAACAAATGAGCTTGATAGACAAACATGAGAAGTGTAATAAGACTACTTTGTGTAGGATAAACACATCCGAAGTTATTACTCTGACATAAAGGTTCTATGCTGGACAGAAATCATTACTTTTCATTACCGTTGGATAGCCGCCAAAAAGATCACTTTACCCCATACTTCAAATCCAAAATATATAACAATAATTGGAAACAAATTCGAATTTAAAAAAAAATGTATCAATACATTCAAGAAGACGCGTTACACATCATATACCTAACATCAGACCGAATAAATTGGAAAAGAATGTCGTTATAAGAATTACGAGAAAACTATTTTTCATGTTTTTTCAACAGAACTGCAGCAGTAACATATTGGTCGCTTATACTAATCTGACTCACTCCGTTGGCATAGTCTATAAGACTACCTTTGGCACAGCCTTCATCCTCTTCTATCTACTCCCAGCTTTCTCCTACTACAAGTAATACTTCTGTTTTAGATGCAGCTAATAGATTTGAGATCAGGTAATACTTTGTAAATCATAATAGTCCAGGAGCCCAAGAGGTTATTTTATCCTAATGTTTGATTACGTTAATGAAAACTATAAACATTTTAGAATAAAACTGTTGACGCTGCCATCAATGGTGAGGGAAGAATAAAAAACGGTGGCTGTTTCAAAAGTTAAAAAAAAAAATTATCAGTTCTTTTAAGTAAACGAAAATCCCTCGTTATTATCTTTCAGAATATGTATTAATTTTTACCTAATGAGGTTGACCGTAAATTAATATGAGGAGAATCTCATTAACCATATTTCTTCTCTCTTGTTCCTTTTTTTTCCCCAAACATTCTATATTTATTTCAGCATATTTTTTTACACTTCTATCATAATTATTTTATCCCATTTACCGCTAGCGCAGTGTGAGGTTACAATTTGCAGAGTCTGGACCAGATATCTTGGACCATCTCCCTTCTCCTACTCCAGTCCATATCCCGCCTCTTTAACACTTTCCTCCCAGGAAATGCGTGGTCTTCCTCTCTTATCTTCTTCTCTCCACACGAATCTCGTGTGTCTTTCTGGTAGTTCTTTCCTGGTCCATCCGAAGGAGGTGTCCAAACCATCTTGGCTTGTGCCCCTCTAAAATGCTCTCAGCCGGTTTAACCTCGGAGTCAAACCGGCTGAGAACATCTTCTATATTACTTTAAAATGTTTTTACTCATCTTACTTGCCAATTGTATATATATTTCATTTTTCTTTCATATATTTCAATATGCTGATTTAAGTTGTTTTTCATCATTTTAGACACTACTTACTTATCTTACTATGTTAAATCCAATTACATTTTCTTCCGCACCTTTCACTATGTTTATTTCTTCAACAGTTTCTGTTTTTTTAATTTTTTATGATTCTTAATTCTATAATATTATATTTCATGTTCTATTATCATCAATCTACTACTATCTACTTCTATTGTTAGTAATCAACTACTTAATTCATTGTTATGTATATTTCCAATTTTTTTCTTTATTTTCATGTTTCTCTGAGCGATGGTTGTTATCTCTTCTTTTTTTTAGCCTTGATGAAGACCTGAAGTTCAGGTCGAAACTTTGGCACAAATGAATAAATTAGTGTTAATTTGTGTATACTTGCTGACCACACCCATCTTCTCCTTATAATTTTTATCAAGGTTATAAAAAGTGTACAGTAAATTCCTTAAAAAAGTAGATATTGAAGTATTTAAGGTGCACACCCCCCGGAAGTCCATTTTATTCAAGAAATACCTGAAATTCTTTCTCTTTTTTTCATTCGGAGCTCCGCATCTTTACAACTTCCTATAACACGAGAAAACTTAATAATACATATTTTTAAAATAGAGTAAATTTGCTAAAATATGAGCTCTAATAGTGAATGCTTTTGACGTTCTCGAGGCAGTTTAAGTCTAATTAACGAAAAAAACAATATTTGAAAATTTATCATGACAAATATCATGAAACTACTGCTCCTAGGAAGATATGTACAGAGAAAAACTTTATTAAAATAATGTTTGCTACCCAACTGTATTGGGTAGCTAAATCCATTTTTTTTTTTTTATCTTATAAAATATAGGCATAGTCGAATAAACTTATACCATATAATAGTAATATATGATTTTTTATTTAATCATTTTTGTTCATTTAGTTAACGAATGTTTCCAATCTTTGTCCACAATAAAATTATGAAATGCAGGATATGTTAATCAGATGTTTTATTTGTTCAAAATGTTCTTTGTTGCCATGGCAAGGATAAAGCTGAAACCTTGAGTTAAAAAAAAGTTATAAACAAAATTAAACATTTTTAGCGCATAGCTCAGAAAGTATACTTTTTTTAATGGTTTTTATACACCAATCTATTTGTCTCTTTCTGAAGAATAAGAAAATATAAAATAAATTAATGGTACCATCAAATGCTTTACGATTCACAGAAAATTATAAAACCCTTATGAGGCTTCAAGTAAAGTAGGCCAGCATTTTTTTTTTTTTTTTTTGGAAGAGTAAATCATATTGGAAGAAGGTAGTTGACCGTATGAAGTAGATTGTAGGAAGATAGTCCGGGTGGCGATCAATAAAGGTATCAAAATTTAATTGAGAAAAAGAAAGTTACAATTTCACACTTACTAACGGACATTGTTTGTAACTACTTGATAATTCAGAAACTTGTTCAGCAGTGGCATTGTTTCTATTAAGAATATCGTTTAACTAGATTAAAATTTCATAGTCTGCATATATTTTGAGACCTAGATTTTCCCCAAAACGTTTCATGAAAATCCGCGTGATACATGTGGGATTATGTACAGGAGATACTTCCTGGCCAGTAGCATGATAGGGATTAGTAAAGAGGGCCGAGCTTTACCTGGCAAATAAGAGAAGTAAATTGATCTCATTATGTTGATATTCGATTTTCTCCAATATCTCTGTAAGCCATCATGTAAATTACATAACAGTTCTTGGTTTCCCAGCATCTAGGTCTGCTGGTAAACTATATCCAACACAAAGAAAGCGTGTATACAAGTACTCGTATTGTAATAGCATATTTGATAAAATATACTAGTCTCTTAAGTACCATTATTAAAATAATTACAAATCCCAAGTCTTTCTGTATTTGATAAATCAAAGTAATGATTACATTGAATATAAGAAATAAATTATCCAAAGGTAATATTTTGCTAAACCCGAAGTTAAATAATGTCTTTTAAGTTCGAAAGACGTCAACTAATTTATAGTAGCCCAGAAAGAATAAAAATAAAACCAGGGTGTTGGCAGTTGGCCCTGTTAATAATACTAATCTTTCCAGGATGCCAGATCTATTTGTACAACAAAAACTAATAATAATGAAATAAATAAATAACATAAAATAATAAAACAATTTTATAACAAATAGTTTGATAAACTTTAAATATGAAAGAATTATATATTAATTTATTAACATTAAAATATTTTTCAATACTTAATTTTACATTTTAGTATTTTGAAGTAAGGGAGCAGAGTAAAAAAATACACAACTATTATACAGAGCTTTAATAAAGACATCTTATTTTTATATAAGCCCCTAAAATTACTTTAAAGACAAAAACAATTGAGTTAACTAACCCCTATTTATGTATATTTACAACTTGTTATTGAATGAATGATTATTGAAAAAATGGTATAAATGCTTTTTAGAATTTTGGTCCCAGAAAAATTATCATGCAAAAATGCAGTTACTAGTTTTTTTTTTATAAAATAATATAACTAAAGAAATTTATTTATATTAAAAAGTTAAAAAAAAAAGTTAGGATAGATCGTTGAAAACATTATTTTTATAACTTTTAATTTATATTGAGGATAGGCAAAAAAACTTCAAAGCATTCTCAGGTCAGATACTTGCGTTTTTCTCAATGAGGGCAGAGTAATTCAGACATAACGGTTAATCTTGATGATAGTTACAAATGACACCTGATGAAATGAAATGATAAATGAAGCAAAGAAAGTTCTTTTCCAATCCCTCAAACGTTAGAGTATACCTCCCAACCATGAGATGATTTTGTTTTCCTTTCATCGATATTCAAACTAATGATTGAGAGACTATCACTTTGTAACGATACCAATTAATTATTACTCTCAATTCGCTTTATATTGTCGACGTATGTTTTAAATTTTGGCAATTGAGTAAAAAGGTAATACTGTCTCCTACCAGAGTTCAAGACTCAATAAGTGGCTTTCTTTTATTATTTTCGAGAATTTAATCTCTTTCCTGTTTGATATATTGCAGAGTGGCACTATGCCAACTAGCACAAATTCTAAATCCTTCCTTAATAGTTCCTCATGTCTCACCGTTAACACTATAACCAGTTTGTCGCCCTTTCCTAGTTACTAAATGAAGTCAGTAGAGGTTCAAACCACTAATCCAATACCTTTAGAGTCGCCTAGCAATCTGATATAAAGTATATTGTTTTTCTTTTTGGACTTTAAAATAAAATTCTACAAGGCTTTAAAATAAGCTTTATAGAAACTAACTTCATACTGGAAGTTGTATGATCCTGTACATTTTAGCATGTTTTTTTACTCTAATTTGAAGCTGAAGTAAAACATTGTATTTCTTTTAAGGCATAGAGTTACTATCCATATGTAACAACATAAAGTCATAATCTTACACCACTGGTCAAGTCAGTATAAGATTATAATATCCTTTGATTATTATTACTAGATCAGCTTTAGCCATTTATTGGAAATCCTTCATCTGATCGTTTTTTATGACAATCCCAAAAATAAAGTTAGTATAATATATATAAAACTTCAATGTCAGTGAAAACAAAAACAGAAGAAGTAATAAGATATGACAGGCTTGAACTGCTGTAAAATACTGGCTTTATTGGGCTCGGCACATCTCTTTATATACATTCTATCAGCTGATCCCCTCAGTCAGCTGACATCGAAATAACAGCTGAATCAGACCGTAACTCCTCCCCCCCACCAGTTTACGAAAATCCTCGTATATACAATACTATTATATAATATATAATACAATACTATTATAGAAAACAAAAACAATAAAGAAAAACTATTTACAATAAAAATAAATTCCTATATACATATCATTGTAAAAACTCACAAGTTCCCTGAAATAAACGCTATATACATAATTCAAAATTAAGAATAAAATTAAAGAACTGTTATACAGTTAATATACAATACATAAATAAGCTAAAATTAACAAAACACAATATTAACAAACGTAAAAATAAATTTAAAAACAAAAAACAATAAATGGAATTACATTAATAATTATTTTTTCTGTAATACAATCTAGTAGTGGCTAGATATATGAGAACACTCCAGTTTTTATATTGTCATTGCCGAAAGTTTTAACTTTTCAAAATGAACAGTTCTTCTCTTTTTAGGTTTCTTGATACTTTCTACAGTAACAATATTGTGTTCCCTAATTATTATCACTCTAAATGGGTCCTTGTACCGCTGTATCTCCTTACCCCTGTTAGAGGCCAACTTCCTGTATACGATCGTTCCGATTTTGATCGCTCCCATCATGACTGTGATCTTTAAATTCTCCCGCGTCACCCTTCAGTTTTTTTTCTTTTCCATTCTTTCTCGTGCCTTCTCCCATAACTTTCTTCAAGCAGCATGGTTGTTGTTTATCTCCTCACCATCCACTGCCGTGACCCTATAGTCCCGCCGGTGTGCTCGAAGCCTAAAGAGGATCTCAAATAGTGAAAACCCCATAACGGTGTGTACCGAATGATTATGTGCCGCTATAGCTCTAGGCATTGCTACATCCGGTTTCCCCCGGATCCCTTGTCGATCTGATATAAGCGAAGATGGGCGCTCAATGTCATGCCCATGAAGCCACTCTATGCTTCCTCTATGTAATGTTTATTATGTGTATTAGCTCTTTGGCATAACTCCCCCACCTGTTATAGGTCAGTTGAATACAGTTTTATGTTAGATGCTAACCTGTTTGTTTTGTTTTCCTTTTCCAACATTAGGGGTATTCATGATCTATGTTAAAGCGTGTTAAATGGAAAAACTCGTGTTAAATCGAAAAAAATTGCCTTCTTTTGCCGTGGTAAAACGAAATAACATTTAACATGGCTGAGAGTCTGTTACTTGGTCAGTTAAATCGAGAATGACGTCACACAATAGACCAGTTGAGATCGCCGCCATATTAGTTGTTGTGACTTTCAATACAGTTGTCAATTAGCTCATCTTCATTCTCTTCTTCACAAGTTTGAAGATCAATAAGACACTCATAAGCTAAACTTTCACACAAATTCCACTTTTCACTCACTCTAGGCATGTTTTAATTAATTACTTAAATCAAAACTGAAGTAAACAATAACATGAGGGTCTGGAAGGAAGGTTATAAACATAAAGGCTTATACAACAAGTTGCTGAGAAAATCCGCTAGGGGCTCTTATGCATTTAACGTTTAACATGACTTCAAATAGGGCTGCTCACAATCCTATAGTTATAACATTTAACATGGTAAAACATATAACATTTAACACAACATCATGAATACCCCTAATAAAGAACCCTATATTTTGCAAGGAACATTTCATTGGCGACGAGTCTAGAGTGTTGGAAACGGTTTTTTATTGCGAGTAGTCATTTTTTGTGTGCGAATTGTACATACTCCCCGAATTGTACTTGTCGTCCCGCTCAGCCTGTCCACAATGTCTTCAAATCAGGGGATCGGATACTTTTCGTCTATGGTATTCTCGTTCAGCTTCCTGTAATCAATCACCACCGTGTATTTTCCGATAATTTCACCAGTCACGCTGTTCTTTTTCACTGCCCACAACAGACTATTGTACGAGGAGGTGCTATCAGTAATTATTCCCTGAAGTTTTAAACTTTCTAGCTCTTCCCAGATGTGGTGACGTAACGCCTGCGGGTACCTCCTCTCTTTCACATATGTCTTGTTTTAGTAAAATCTAATGGACCGTCCTCCCGGTTGCCCCGAGCATGGCTCTTTTTAAAAAAAAAATATCTTAAAACTCTCTCCTAAGTCTCTGTCTCCAGTCCTCAGCCTGATTCATTGCTGCGACCCGTGCGCCCTCGGTTTTTCTTCGTCGATGACATTTGTACACTTTACCCCCCAACCTAATTCTCCATTTTCCCTTGATATTATTTACCCAAGCATCCACCTTCCCTAGCTGGTCATACCCTACAATCATCATGTCATAATATCATATAATGTATAATATCATGCCGTTTTTCAATTTCAGACGCTTTTTAAATATTGTCGCTCCCTGAGGATCTTAATGGGGCAGGAAAGGATTGCCTTTTTTGTGTGTTATGATCTCTTCTTGTGAGATTGTGACATGTCGTACATAGAAGAACCTACTCGCTATAATTGTCTGTTTAAAAACTCAGATAGTAAGGCTATCATGGAGGGTGGGAGTGGAGATTTAGTCCAAATTAGTCGTTACTCTTTCGAACGAGTTGAAGAGTTTGTGTACCTCGGATCACAAGTGAATACCACCAATGACCCGGTACGCGGCAGTCAGCTATAAATTTGTTTCACAGGGAAAGACCAAAACCTGGTTTGATGAGTACCACAGCAGCACCAGCCGTATCATATTTACCAGGATTGCCTTTTTTTTTTGTGTTATGATCTCCTCTTGTGAGATTGTAACATGTCGTACAACGACCAACCTACTCTCTATAATTGTCTGTTTGAAAAGTCAGATAAGTAAGACTACCATGGAGAGCGGGAGTTGAAAGTTTGATGCAGTTTTTCAATTTCAGGTGCATTTAAATATAATAAATTGGCAAACCTCAGAGTGAAATTTTTACTTTTGCCATTGTTACTTATTTTTATTCTTATTTTTGTATTTTTATTGTTTTCATTGTATCATTTTAGCCCTGATGAAGCCCTGCAAAGTGAGGCGAAACGTCGGAAAATAAATAGTTGTCAACTATTTTTGTTTCTCTTTTGACCACAACCCTGACCATCTTCTTATATATCAATTTTTACGGTCAACTATATATACATATATAGAATTTATTTATAGTCTGCGAATAATCTATTACCAAGCACTTTTCATTTTTTTTTCGCCTACAACTAGAACTTGGGCTCTCCTTAGTGAATTGCTGGGCTCAATGATTCCCCTATGTGAGCAGCTATGCTACTTCCTTTTCAATAAATCTTGAGTATGCCTCACTGTATCTAAGAGATTTTGATGCAATTGTAAAAGGTGACTGAAGAGTCGTGGAGGCTCAACTTTGGGAACAGATAAAGAGATTTTGAGGAGATCCTTGTTACTTTCGAGATTTAAGAGTACCTTAGAATGCTCTTTAAGTATATTGTCAAGGTGTGTTATATTAGATAAGTAAGTTCTGACTCCAATACAATGTGTGAAGTACTATACATCAGAAGGCCTTGACAATGTGTGCTCAGTAGGTTAAGTAGCTGGTTAGGAGATGCATGGACATGAATCTAATGGGAACTAATCGTAAATTCTCAAAGGATGGGAACAATCCTATCGATCGTGAGGGGTTGGCAAGTCCTATGGGAACTAGCCTAGGTTCCTGCAGGAAGGAAATTTCACTCTGCAAGGAACTAGCCTGCAGTCATGAAGAGGAAGTCCTACGGGAATTAGCTGTAGGTACTTATGAAAGGAATAAAATGTATATATGAAAGAGAGATCCAGAGAAGGCAGAGTGAAATAAAAGTCCAATATACATTTCAAATAGCACTAGAATGTACTAACTCATTAGGTATATTATCACTGTCTCCTTAGGAGTATTTCTTGAAGGGGAAATTCACTCAGAGGTTTGCCAATTTATTATATTTAAATGCGCCTGAAATTGAAAAACTGCATCAAACTCTCCAGTCCCGCCCTATATGGTAGCCTTACTTATTTGAGTTTTTAGACAGACAATTATAGCGAGTAGGTTGTTCTATGTACGACATGTCACAATCTTACAAGAGGAGATCATAACACACAAAAAATCATCACTATGATGATTATTCTTTTCGTTTTTTTATTCTTTTCATTGTATCATTTTAGCCCTGATGAAGCCCTGCAAAGTGGGGCGAAACGTCGGAAAATAAATAGTTGTAAACTATTTTTATTTCTCCTTTGACCGCAACCCTGACCATCTTCTTATAGATAAATAAATTCATACTGTTGGATGCTTACCCATTACCAAATATTAATGAACTAGATCGAAAGTTTCTCGTTTCGTACACTTCAGCACTATAAACTTAAAAAAGGCTTAGTCTAATACTAATCTGTGATGAAGATAAAAAATTCTATTCCCCTTGACTCTGGACTGGGATTTTTACCTCACTATGATAAGTTAAACAATAAGCATTTCATTCATGTCGATGACAACATCAGAGTCCAAGGTACCCTAATTGATGCTCAACTGTTGGCCAGTAAGAATAAGGACAAGGAACAGCCACCAACTCACATTGGGCAAGGCAAAATCATCTCTCTATACACCTATCCTGAGTGTTGATTTCTTCCAAGCTCTCATTGCAGTTCAATAGACAATGCTATGTGGAAGTAGCTCACATAAAATAAATTCATGGACTTTTTTTTCTAAATAAGCTTAACTGTAACATTTTAATTTTTTTTTTGTATTTGTATGTACCATAACTGTTGGTTATTTTGTACATTTGAAGACATATAAAACGCTTTATACATACATACCAAAATCTCTCTTTTTTCTTTCATTATTTTATTATGTACCTCTAGATTACTTGAACTCTTATCAATTTCAACTCTTGGTAAATTGAAATTTTTTTCTGGCCCCGTGAGTTTCAAATTATTCAGAGTCAACT
>NW_027106118.1:574548-598811 GCF_000696795.3 Halyomorpha halys | reverse complement strand
GTAAGAGCAGCATTATTAAAGTATACTATAGGGCAGTCGGAAGGTTTACGACGAAGGGTAATTATGATTAGATGAGATTTTTTAAAATTTTCAAAATTATAGCGATTTGTAATTTTAAACACTAATATATGTCTTATTTCGAATTAGTTAAACAATATTAACATATTTATGGTGACAAAGAATACCCTAATAGACAAAAATCGTAGAGGAATCTTCTCAAATAGCTTGATTTGATAGAAATAAATCTAAAAGATCTTTTCTTTTTATAAATTATGAATTCCCTTTAACAAATAAAATAATATCTATTAATTTATGATTAAAATTGAAAAATTAACAGTTGAACTATAAAAAAAAAAAATTAATAATGAAAAATATCAACTGAAAAAAGAAACAAAAACATTGACAAGTATAAACTTTATTTAAAACAGAATATAACAGATACAAAATTACAAACCATGAAACAAATTTTGAATCTATCAAACTAACTAGATATGAATACTTTATGATTATAAAATATATTATATATGTGAATAACATGTTTTAATCAACTTTTCTTAAATTCTTATAAAAATAGTTATTTACAGGTACTAATTAGAAACTGTAAAAAACCTTTTTCAAGGCCTTGATCAATTTCTTTTAGGAAACAGCTCTTATTACAAAGCTTTACAGCTAGCTTGCAATATTTAATAAATACAGGTCACTTATTGCAGGAACATTATCTAGTCATGTTTAAACCAATGTCACTTTTAAAGAATTTATACTGACCATGTAATAATCAGAAGTAAACTAATTATTATCCAACTGACATAGTAAAATTATGTAATTTTATTCTAATATGAAATTTCAATTAATGAGAATCCAGGCGGTAATAGAAATTGTAAGAAACCATGGCGAATTAATACTTTATAAGATCTGATTTAGGATAACCAGGAAAGAAAGAATGGGCATTTAAACAGATCATAACCAGTAACAAATTATAGGTCAGAATTCATTTTATAAAATAGTTTAGGTTGTAGATATTTAAGAACAGCAAATATACAAGTACATTATAGTATCATAATATATCTATCAAAAAACTAATTATAATCGGTGATGATAAAAACACCAAATGCAAAGGTTAATTTTTTTTTTTTTTATTAAATAATTTTTTTATTTGCAAGGTGTTTTTTCATTAGTATAATTTTTAACCTCGGCAATATCTAAAATTAAACTTTCATGTTTATTTATTTTCTTAATAAAGATATGAGGATCATTCAGATATTTTTTTAAAATTTCTTTATTATCAGATCGATCTGGTTGGCCTTACTTGGCTATTGTAACACTTGTTTAGTTTCTGATATTACTGAGGCTAACAATTACACCATAAAAAAAAATCTTGTTTTAGTTTACAATTATATATTGTATAAAACATTTTTTTTAAAGATTCATGAGGAAATGAAGAGATCTTTCATCAAGTATTTGAAGATCAGTAAAATTTAACGGAATACATGTTCAGTAAGGAAATATATATAACCAGTAATATTTATATTACTTTAAAGTTGAGATAAAAAAGCTTTGTTTTTGTTGGTTTTAATTTTTATTATTTCATTGTGACATAGATGTAACAGATATTTGATAAAATGAACAACTATTGATAAGAAATCATTCTATGATAAGAAACTATAGTCATTATGTTAAATTATAAACATTCAAAACTATTTTATCTAAACTTATAATATGATCATCATTAGACAAAACTGAAAAATAATGAAAAACGAGAACCTATTAAATATAAAATTTTTAAGAAAATGATTAGGCAAAAAGGTATGTGTATATAATCTAAAATTTATATATGATTTTATTAACATATTCATAATAATTGAGAGGCAATATTGCTAATAATAATATTAGTTTATGAAAACTTTCTTCACAATCATTATAGATACTCTGTGATCACAAATGAAACCTATCATCTAATAAAAATGTATTCATTGATGAAATTCTCATTATATATATATACAGTAATTAAAAGCAATTGAGAGATTATATATCATCAAAGATGAAGATAAAATACCAATGCTCAACTAACAAAATTCAATTACATCTAAGCTTGGAAGACAAAGCCAGTCTTATAAGGAGATTTGTTCAGATTAAAGGAATTAAAAAATAATTAGCCAAAGGGAAAGTTTATTATTAAGTTAAATATCATTGTTTTTTTTTTCTGATATGGATTTGAAACTTCTGAAATAACAAAAAAAAAAACACTATCTATAGAGGAGATGATGACAAATAATGTAAGTATGATAACATTAAAAATAATTTTTTCAAAGATAATTAATTTAAAAGTCTTCTAATTAATTATTGCTCATTTCTGAATATCATTTGAAATTAACACTTTAAATAAAGCCGTAAAGAGGTTAATTCTTAAAAACTTTTAAAAATGGCAAGAAAAACCCCCTTATCTTGAGGATAAGGTAAAATTTATGCAGATTATTTGGTCCTGTGAAGGCTGAGTTCAGAGGAAGCAGAAAGAATAGAGAGATCTATGAAATTTTTACAAATAACTGGCTGTTAAACATTGAAATAAAGGTAATTATATACCAAATAGAAATGATAAGGAAGCTACACTATTTTATAACATTGCCAGACTTTTATTTTTAGGGTTGTTTGTTATATTGATACTGAAACAATTTTTTATTGTTTAAAGTTAAAATTTTCTGACTATAGACAGCAGTTTTCCTCTTTTCGATTTTCCTGGTCACTAGACACTTGGGTCATGTACTAACAGTTCCCTCATTCATCCACCTTTTTCTTTACCAAACAAAATAACTATTATGTTGTATATTTATACATATTATCAATAAATATTACAAGTTTTGTTTTGTTTTTTTATCTATTATATACCGAATTAAATATGCTATATTATGTTTTAAATAAGCCACACATTGATCTTGAGGGACCAGTTCCAGAATAAAAAGACATTTTTCACAGTTCTCATAATATTTAAAGCATTCCTGCATTGATCATATGAAGTAACGAAGATGACATGGAAAGACTCCTAAATAAGAGAAGCAGAGGAAATTGGTTTTCATTTGAATGAAGAAAAAATAAAATTTCTGATTATAAGCAGAAAAATCCACCCTAATGAGATGGTCTGCATGGATGGCAAATCGTTTCTGAAATTAGACAGTTTCAAATACTTTCGCTAATAAATGATCTAATTATAAAACATATGTGTGATTTATTAATAATAGATAATTTAAATATAAATAATTAGTTGTACTGCTACAACTAAGTTCTTCTAAAGATATAAAAGACGTATTTAATTTTAAAACTGATACAGGAGAAATGGGACAGCATTATGTGGACATAAAAAATAAAACATTTATAAAAATAATAATAATTGGTAAGGTAAGAAATTAAAATCAATGCACTGCATATAGAAAGAATATTAAACAAAATCTCTAGAGTTGACAATGCAGGGTGCAGTGCACTGAAATTTGGATAAGTAAGTCGAAAAAAGGAGGGAAGTGCATTTGAAAAAGTAATTTATAAATATAATAATAGTATGTAAATGTCAATAATCACTTGAAATAAAAATAATTTTTATATTGAAAAATAGTTCAAGTAAACATTGTTTGAAAACAACAATAATGAAATAAGCTTGTTAATACAAAAATTAAGACTTATACTCATTTAGGAATATATAAAAATGATTTTTAACTTAAAATGACACATGTCCACAAATTAATAATAAGATAAGGCAAAAAATAAGAACACTTAATAAGATATTTTGGCTCAATCTCAAAAAAAAAAAAATTTGATTTGTAAAACGTGATAAATTAGTGAAATGATGTATATATATTTAAATATTGAATTTTTGTAAGTAAATGTGTATTTTTTTTTTTTTTTAAGGTGCAATATAAACTTTGTTGATTGTAGTTATATTCTAATTGTAAACTGTTGATTGGAAATATTTTTAATTGTAGAACTGGATAATAAATATAATAAAATAATAAACAAAAAATAATCATATTAAATTATTGGAATAATTAAATAAATCATATAAAAAATTAATGGGTAATAATGTATTAGCCATGCTGAAACTAAGAACCTGACACCATGATTAACAACAAATGCCGACTAGCATTTTAAGTTGTTCTTTAAATAAGGAAATGCCCAAAAATTTAACTTCAATTTCAGTTTAGCAGACTAAATTTCATAATACTAATTAATTGCAACAAATGGGTATTCATCTTTTTGAATATAATACAACATAAATTCACTTAAACATGAATCAACATATTGGCCCGCAGTCCCACGATGTTGCTTGGTTGCCCACTTTTTTCTCTATTTTGGGTATGCAAGCCAGTATGAGGGTCAACAAAATTATAATTGGGGTTAACTTTAAAATGTACACAGTTAGTTTCTTTCAATTCATCCATACAATGGTATAATACCATATTTTTGGAAATATTTAATCACACTTTCTTCTGTAGTCGGCTATTTCGATATTTCAATAATTTAAAAAACAAATGTTAACAATAAACAACAGACACTTTTGAAACCATACGCACAAGTTGAACAAGGCAGGATATACAGTAGGTTATCACCAACTTTCAACATAGCAAATACTTAAGTACCAATTAATATTTACAAAATAAATAGCGATGGATAATAGGTACAGATATATAGATGTCGATATAAAAATGGACAAAATAACATAACTGTATTGATGTAATGCTAAATACAAAAATAAAAAACAAAACAAAATAACAATAAAAAAAAATTCAAGTTAAATAGGCATAATCATAGGAAACATTTAATACAATAGATTTAGACGAATAATATACAATAAAAGCACATAGTTCCTGTATCAATTAAACTATATAAATATAGTTGCACAACATATAAATAAGCTGATACAAAACTATTCAATTTAAATGATAAAATATTTCAACTTTTTCCCCTTTTCATTTATATTAATATTTTGAACATAAGGTCTCAATTCATTGGTAAAGAATGATGCGATGTGATATGTTATATCAATAAATAAAAACAATTGAAAACTGAACAATAAGCAAAGCATAATTTTAAGTACAGATATATGATATATACAAATACACTTAAATATGTATTTATTCAACTTTACTTTTCAAGAAAAATAAATTTACAAAGTAACATGGTACATGAATTATTGGATTTTTACAACATTGTACCTCAAAGGAAAAAAGATGGTTATCAAATTTATATAATTATGTAGCAAGACAAAATATGATTTCCTACTTGAAAATAACTGATTATTTTCTCAGTTTTTTTTATCATTTTACCACTCAATCGGCTTATTCACACAGCCTATGGTAAGTATATTAAAGTCAAGAAACTCATTAAACATTTGTGTGTTAAATATGGTCAGTAGTAAACACAAGTTCAGCATGGTTTGGGGTCTACTGACAAGGAGAGGGCAGGAAATTAGGGAGATAAAATGAGAATAAATAAAGGTCAAGTAAATAAAGAACAAATCAGGACCACCCATCTTTCGTGTTGAAAGACAGCACCAGAATGGATATTTTCTCTTTCTATAATATTTTTTCATTAATTGAATTTATAAATATTGTTATTAATAAAAGAAAGCTTTTTTTTTTAATGTTTCAATTAAGTATTTATTTGATACAAAATAACAACAGATAAATTTAAAGTTATATGTTTTACTGGATGAGTTTCATTGATGTAATAAGATATAGCAAATGAAAAGTACTCTTCCTTTTTCTTAATTTTTATTATTTTATTTCATTACATCTAATAACAATGTTTTGTGGCTGTCACCACATCATCAGGTATCTACAAACAAATTCACAATATTCATCCTATGCATACAAAAATTAATAAATATACCACAGTTATTTTTTTAAATTTAAAAACGATTACCTCATAAAATATATCTTTTATTATTTTTTTAACTATATTACATCAACAACTAATGTTTTTAATTTATTACAAAAACCAATAATATTGTTCAACATTAAATTAATTAATGATTCACAATATCTATATAATATGTATATAAATTGCTGGTATCTTTTTAAAATTAATAGCCCTATTCATCCATCTATTCTCAGTCTGTTGGTCTTCCTCAAGGTAGTATTCTTGGTCCCATTCTCTACACCATCTATACAGCTGAAATCCCAATCAATTCTAACACTATCCTTTGAGATCTTAACAATTTCTTTGTATGATTCATCTTTGGGGTCCCCAGTAACGCCTCTGTCACCCGATTTTATGAGAGTTGAAGTGGCTTTACCCCTCCTTCCTCTACCAAGTTATCCATCGTACATCTCACAATACCCGCTCATGGCCTTCAGACTTATATGTAGCTGCCCATCAAACTTTTGAAATATTAGCTTGAAACGGGGAGGGGAGAATTTAAGATAGAGCAATATTTAAAAACACCTTAAATTGAAAAACGCCATGAAACCCTCCACGGTAGCCTTACTTATCTGACTTTTCAAACACATAATTATAGCGAGTAGGTTGGTCGATGTACAACATGTCACAATCTCACAAGAGGAGATCATAACACTAAAAAAAAGGCAATCCTCACCTGCCGGACCCCACCGCTAAACCCCCGGAGAGTGAGGGCCCTATATCACTTTTGAAATATTAGCTTAAAACGGGAAGGAGAGACTTTAAGATAGAGCAATATTTAAAAAGCACCTTAAATTGAAAAACGGCATCAAACCCTCCACTCCCGCCCTTCATGGTAGCCTTACTTATCTTACTTTTCAAACAGATAATTATAACGAGTAGGTTGGTCGATGTACGACATGTCACAATCCCACAAGAGGAGATCATAGCACTAAAAAAAAAGGCAATCCTTACCCACTGAACACGCCCCGTTAAACCCTCGGAGAGCGAGGGCCCTATATCACTTTTGAAATATTAGCTCGAAATGGGAAGGGGAGAATTTAAGATAGCGCAATATTTAAAAAGCGACTGAAATTGAAAAACGCCATGAAACCCTCTACTCCCGCCCTTCATGGTAGCCTTACTTATCTGACTTTTCAAACAGATAATTATAACGAGTAGGTTGGTCGATGTACGATATGTCACAATCTCACAAGAGGAGATCATAACACTAAAAAAAAAGGCAATCCTTACCCGCCGGACCCCGCTGCTAAACCCCCGGAGAGCGACAGCCCTATATCACTTTTGAAATATTAGCTTGAAACGGGAAGGAGGGACTTTAAGATAGAGCAATATTTAAAAAGCACCTTAAATTGAAAAACGGCATCAAACCCTCCACTCCCGCCCTCCATGGTACCATTACTTATCTGACTTCTCAAGCGGACAATTATAGTGAGTAGGTTGGTCGATGGAAGACATGTCACAATCTCAGAGGAGATCATAACACTAAAAAAAAGGCTATCCTTCCCCGCCCCGCTAAAGCCCTGAACCCGGAGAGCTGCTACTTAATGATATAGTAAATCATTAAGTAATTTAATGTTGAAAAATATTATTGGTTTTTTTAATAAATTAAATACATTAGTAGTTGATGTAATATAGTTAAAAAAATAATAAAAGATATATTTTATGAGGTAATCGTTTTTAAATTTAAAAAAATAACTGTGGTATATTTATTAATTGTTGCATGCATAGGATGAATATTGTGAATTTGTTAGTAGATATCTGATGATGGGGTGACAGCACCAAAACATCGTTATTAGATGTAATGAAATAAAATAAGAAAAATTAAGAAAAAGCAAGAGTACTTTTCATTGACTATATCTTATTACATCAATGAAACTCATCCAGTAAAACATATAACTTTAAGTTTATCTGTTGCTCTTTTGTCTCAAATAAATACTTTATTGAAAGATTTAAAAAAAAAAACTTTTTTTTGTTAATATCATTATTTATAAATTCAATTAATGAAAAAATATTAATTTTTTATCTTTAAGTGAATTAGTAAATATTTTTTAAGAATAATATAACCTAGAACCATTAAACTACTTCAGGAGCAGTTGAAGTAGAGCAGGCAAGAACCCTTAGACATGCGTCTAATTTTTGTTAACCTTGTTTGGGATCCCACATCCCACATCCCTAGCCTCCCCTTGTTGGCAGACCCAGCCCATGCTTAAGTTGAGTGTACTATTATTCATATTTAGCACAAAAATATGAAATCAGTTTCTTGATTTTGATGTACTTAGCATAGGTTGTTTGATACATATACCACATTGATACGGTGGTAAAATGATAAAAAAGAAAAGTGAACCTGAAATTACAAGAAGATCAGTACATTACATCACACAGCCTTTCTTTTCATGATATATATGTAAAATATTTAAAAGAATAGAAAATTAAAACCCTTTAAAATTCATCTTCCTCATAAATATCTAGATACACATCATATGATTCCCGGTTGCAGTTTCCGTCAGCATTAAAAACATATTTATGAAATGTCCCATCAACACAAACAGCTAAAACAAAGGAAATAATAATTTAGGTAATATTATTTCCTAAAGCAGTTAAAATAAATACATATGAAAACACGAAATGAATTATTAAAAAAAAAAAAGATAATCATTAAGAAGTATATCCTGAATAACAAATTATATATATATACATGTGTGTGTGTGTGTGTGCATAGCCAATAAAATACTTTTCCTTACTTCATTTTTCATAAATAGGTCAGTGAAAGTAATACACATATAAAAAAAAAAAAAAAAAAAGAAGAAAGAATTATAAGGGTTAAAATGTTTGTTTAAAGGGTTTTTTACTAAAGTATGGCTCTTTGAAATATTCCTTACCAGGAAGATCAATCACCACATAGAGTTTTTCAGTTTTAAGTACTAAGGAGTGTAGCATCCTTTGCACTGTCATGTAAATATTAATTGGGATGGAATAAAGCTAAGGTATGTAACCGACAACTTGTAGACCACTTTCGTTACTCTGAACACATTGAAATACCAGTAGTTGGATTTTGTTGAAAATTCAACATAATAAATGATTATTTTAAAGGTAGAATCTAAATTATGAAGACTTAATTGCAAAATTTATAATACCATACATCAGTGAAGGAGTATCACATTAACGAGAAGATTGACACAATTCAATCTACACTTTTTTAATGGGGCATTGAGAAAACCTCAATAAAGTATTATGAAAGCAATAGATATGATCATTTAAATGTACATAAAGCTGGAAAAAAAGAAAGAGGAGAGAAAAAAGGAGTCTAGAACAAAAATATAACAATTGTTTCTAATGAGCCAACCTCTAAAACATTTAATAACATATTTTGCTATTAGCATTTTAATATTTAAAAGTTTGCTATTAGATCACTCGATTAAAAACATTTGTATTTATGATGAACATTGAACAAAGTTGTGCAATATATGTAGCAAAGACTACGCATTAAACGACAATGTGGATTACTTTGAGTAATGACAACATTAAATAACTAGTAAGAAAGTAATGAAAACATTTATATTCAGGGAATTACTCAATAAATATATATTGAAAGCACTCCTGATGATAAGTTCATTAAATCTTCTATACATACCCAGGTAAACATATATGATTAACTCTACTTTGATGCAGGAAGTCCATCATACAGTAAACTACATTACATACAGTACATTTCTGTACATGAATATATGTACAGTTCAAAATTTAAACTCAATTATTATAAAATTAAACCTTTTTTTTTTTTGTCATTTAAAATAACCAGTATAGTATAGAAGATGGATTTTTTCAGATTTCTATTTCAAGTTCTTTTCCTGAAATCCAATGCAGCAACTAACTACACTCAGTCTCATAACTGAAGGTAAGTAGAAACTTTTACGTAAAAAAAAAAAAAGGAAAAAAAAAAGGCTCACCAGGAAAAACAAAATTAGGATTTTGTGAAATCGCACATGGCTGACTACTATAAACCGTAGAAGTGGCTTACTTTGCTCCATTGATGATAAAAGTTTCAGGTAGATAAGAGTGGCACAACAGTAGCAGAGAAAGAGAATTTCAGGTCTTCATTAGGAAGCATAGGCATGATTTTGGCTAAACTTTTCAGTCGGGATGAATAAATAATTTTTTGTTTATTTTCTGACTGCATCCCCCCCCCCCCGACCATCTTTTTTACTTATTAATTTATGGTCAATTATCTACAGCTCATTAGAAAAAGTTAACCTTCTTATAACTGGTTGCGAAATTTAGTGAAAAATAATCATAGGTTTTCTAGTATTTTTCTTTCTCATCCAATTATTTTGTGTTAAATATGCCACAAACTTTTATTGCTCAATTGATTTTTCTTGAAGTATAAAGATAAGTGCGATTATAAAGTTGTTCTAATTTTATCTCTGACTACGAAGAAAGTATTGGAAGTTTTAGATATTAATCTTTTCCTTAGTCAAAATTTCCGACAATGTGACAGCATGTAAGATAACTTTATACTAGAAAAAGGATATATTTTGCTCCAACAAATCTGTCCTCATTTGCAGTCCAAAGCCTCCCGATGTTTTGTTATTGTCTAACTAGCTTTGATTTACAATATTCTTTCAATAACAAACTATTAAAAACAAGCTGACATTTACCTAATGCTTCTAATTATGCTCTAATGTTTGTTAGGATGTATGAGACAAGGTTTGAGTTTATTTTCAATTTTTCAATAAATTTTCAAATAATAAGAAAACATCTTCAATAAACTACTCATTCAGTTTTATCCCAAAATAAAGATCAAAAAAGGAATAAAAACACCAACAATCACTGAGAGATGACCTTGAATAAAAGCTATATAATAAAAAAAATAACTTATAATTCAATAAAATGTAATTTAATTAATAAAAATAATTTATAGTAATTGAACTTGAAACTAGAGCACAAGGATTTATCCAATAAAATAATTAAATCTAATAATAATAATAAAAACATTACCTATAACAGCCTTTGTGGAAACAAAAGCACAAATACAGGCACATTCAGGAGGCACTGTGAATGTTGCCAATGCCCATTGTGATTCAATGTAAGTACCCAAGAAGCTCATACTGGAAAATCTTGACAAAATACATTAGTAAGACTAAATAATTTAAAGTTTATTAAACATTGATATGTAAATGCTACATTTTATCAAAATAAATATCAAAAATAAAGGAAACATTGATAGAATGATGGTTAATTACAATAAAAAAACAGAATAATGAGTGATTATAACTTATGTTACTGAATTAATACTAAATAAAAAAATATAATAATTTGAGGAAAATACATCAATATTTTAGAATGTCAAATAAGCTTATTGTTAATAATAATTTTAATACAAAAATTGACAAATTATCAATAGAAGAAAAGGAACATAGTAAGAAAAAAATAGTACGATCATTAAAAATAATCAAATAAAACATTACTTCATGTAAACATCAACATAAATTAATATATGTTTGTATCTCAATAACAGATTATAGTAATTGTAAAAAGATAAAGAAATTAAAATACTCTGACATTTTAAATCTCAGATTTTACCAGAGTTTATTCCTGATTATAATCCAGCATTCCACAGCTCATGTGAGCATTGTATCTTATATAGGCTGATATTTATAGATCTTGTAAGACTTGATATAAATAAGCGGTATAGAGTAATATCTTTTAATGTAGACAATCCTGGGCTGAATTTCATTGACAAGATAAAGACCTTCATTTGCTCAAAGGCATATGGTCCAATATGTATGCAGAGTTTTCCTCCAAAGGGGGGCATATTCATACTTCATTTTAGCCTTACTAATAATGAATCCCATTCTTTCAACAGATTTTTGGAACCCTAGGAATGCATCTTTCATGACCTCGAAGGTTCTTCTGATTATATCAATACCATTTGCCAAATCTAGTATCACGGCAGTCTTATTAAAGATTGAATCTCCAATTTGAATTCTGGATCTCCTTATTACATACACAAGGTTTAAGTGGAAAAGCAGGCTCACATGGTAATGTCCTTGTCTAAGCCTTTCATGAGTGTAAAACTGCTCTGAGGTCATACAGTGAATATGATCCATACATTTTACCCTCTTCATAGAGTATCAGGCAAATAATATTTACAGGAATTGAAATTTGCAACAGTCTACTAAAGAAGTTTTTCTCTTATGTCATAAGAGATGGTAGGTATTAATTTTATATTCCAATTCTCAGCATGAAGATTTTATCTATTATTGATTTCCCTATCAAAAACCCAGTCTGGAATCACTCAACTTTCTCTTGAGTAAAAGGTAGGAGTCTCAAAAATAATGTGGAAAAACATCTTGTATAGACAAGAGTAGTGAGATGCAACGGTAATTGGTGCATTCTGGGACATAACTCTTTTTAAGTACTTGACATATTATTGTCTCAATCAATTCAGAGAATATTTCCTCCTGTTCCTGGACATCCATTAGTAAGTAGTGGATATATTTTACCACTTCCTCATCATCATACTTAAATAGTTCCCTGGGCAATCCCTTTCCTACTGGTGCTTTGCTATTTCAAAGTTTTTAAATGGCTATTTGGACTTCATCCTCACCAAGAGGCTCAATATCACATTCCGGTACTAGACTATATGGGGGTTCTCTCTAACATTCCAATTAAACTAAAAGAAAAAATGATCCTTTCACCTTCCTAGAATTTTTCATACTAGATCTTATGACTATCTCGTGTCAATCTATAAGGATATAACAATACAATAGAGGGAATTAAGAAAAAAATCAACAAAGTATAACTGAACATCAGGCTAGATTTTGGTAGGCTTAAAATGATATAATTGACCTTCTAGCAGATTTCATTAATTATATTAATTATGATAATTCCATTAACAATTATTTATTAACAGTTTTTTCAGCTCATTAAGGCTTAGTAAAAGTTTTTCTATTGGTTTTAACTTTAAAGTTGAATTTTCTATTTTAATAGAGTCCTAATGACTTTAAATACAATGTAAATTTGAATAAAAATACTAAAATTAAACTTAATCAATATAATTTTAATCAAATTGCTAACTTATATATTACTTACGTGGATCTTTTATTTAACTGAGTATTCTTAAGAGCAAAAATATGAATAGTTCCCTTATCACTTGAGCAACAAAGAAACTCCGCATCTTTACTGAAATTTATACTGAAAAAGAAAATATCTTTTGATAATCACAAACGAACAAAGGCTAATGATTTAACATTATGAAAAATAACAAATTATTATGAAGAAGCAGGAAAATATTATATAATTTCTGAAATTAACTTTATTTTAATACAATATAATAAATACATAAATCTACGAACTGAGATAGATAAACAAAATACATTTGCCATTAAAACTCAAAATATAATTATTTTACAATACCACAAGACGTAAAAAGTACTAGTACTTGTACAATTTCTGGAATATGAAAGTATATGTGTCTTCTTATTTAGCACTTTTCTAGCATAGCCATCTGAGTAAGTCAAAACATCTTTTTCAATTATTGTCCTACTTACCCCAATTTTTTGGTATTTATTTTAATACCAACTTGACATTTAGGGTCAAGATTAGCAGGATTGCACTCTATATATTTTAAAGTGTAAGGAATAATAATGCACTAAGATCGAACTAAGTATACAATTATCAATATGCATGTGCTCATTCTTGAACAAATAAATAATGATATACACAATTGTTTAATAATATACAATAAATCTTTACAAAATCAAATGAAGTGTAAATAGCTAAAAAATATTACCAATAAACAGTGGCTGGATCCGTCCCTCTCCTAAATTCTGCAATAAGAATTCTTTTATATGCATCCCAGACCCTTATTAGAGTGCCCTTGGTTGAAGCTGTAGCAATCAGAGCACCTTGCTGATCCATTGATAAGCAACCAATTTCATTTTGATGAGCATTAATTGTTATAGGAGCACTGGATATACCTGCTTCTGTGTTGGCCAAGTCCTGAATTCATACATTTAGATAAAATATTATAAATTATTTGTTTAAATACATTTTTTTTTCAGAAAGTTATAATCATTCATTACAGAAATTTCAGGCTACATGATAAAAAATAAATCAGAAAAAATTAGGAATACATACTTATCAATTGATGATTAAGCTATTTAAGACTCAATATTAAAAGCATGATATTGATGTAATGAGATGAATAAAAAAAAAGAAAGATCTTGGGTTGAAAATACAGAACTACAATAAAAATAAAATAACATATCACACTCTCACAGAAAATGAGAAGTTGATAAAATAATAATAATACAAGGATACAAGTTCAGGACTAAATATTAAATGATGTGATAGCTAAATTTAACAAAGTTTTAGAAATATTTACAGGTGAATTCTTGATAAATTATTCCTATTAAGGCAAATAATTTAATGATATAGTTTTCAGAATAGGCCTCATAAAGTAGGAATCAAATTCAGGAATTCAAATATCAGAATAGGATCAAAAGTTAATAGTCTATGTGCACCATGAAAAATGATTTTGTTTTTTTACTCATTCAATTAATTTGAATAATAAAATCACATCATATAATTGAGTACATTAAAGTTGAGAAATATTTAATTTACATAAATAATCTTTGTTTTGAAAACATATGTAACAAACGAAATCATGTCTGTATTTTAGAGAAGCTTACACTATTATAAAATACATTGTTCATGACAATGAATACAGATGCCAATATTCAACAAGGTAACATAGATATACCTAGATTGAGTTCTATAAACTAATAAATATTAACCTAATAAAATTAAAATTATAGAAGTGGTAAAAAATTATTAAAAATATATTAATAAATCAAATTGAGAATTCCAATTCTGTAAGTTTAATTATTCAGAAACAACACCGAAATCAATTTATAAAACAAATCTAACACAATTTGAAATTTGATATTAATGGGATGTCACAAAAAATAACCAATTCCCTCACTAAATTTAAAGGTATAAACTGGTATCTTTTAGACCAATGATAACAATTACTGATTACCTGAATTTTTAGTGAATTTCATTCCTGGAAATGTCAATTAGCTAAAAGCATTGATTTTCTGTTGCAATTTATAGAAAACTGCAACATAATCCATTGAAGCTTATGGAAAACATGCTCCTGGTAAAAAAATGGCTTTGAGTGGTTTAAAAAATTGAGAAATGATTATTTTGACATTACAAGTGAAAAATGTGAGAGATCACCGAGTTTGAAGACAGCAACTTGCAAGCAAGTTGGATGAGGATGACACTATAACAACCACTCGCAGATCAATCAAATTAGACACAAGAAGCTGTTTCTACAGATTTGAAAGCAATAGGAAAGAAAAAGAATATGAGAAAATGGTTTCCAAAAAACATTAACGAAAGACAGCAGTAAAACTTATTAAATGCTGCACGTCAAATGCAAATAAATCATTATTTATCCATCGCATTATGAAGTGATGAACAATGGATATATATTGAGAATCCTAAGTGTAAAAGAATATGGATAAATCCAGGCCAACTATCAACATCGACTAGAAGGACTAATCACATGGTCTTCAGATGGAATGATGCAATGATTTGTGCTTGATGGAATTAAAAGGGTGTGATCTATTATGAGATGCAAAACCCTGGCGAAATTGTTAATACTAAACACTAACGACAACAAGTGATTAATAAATCAAGCTATGTGTGAAAAATTACCAGTATAACAAAAATACTACACAAAGTGATTTATTGATTTATATAACTTTCTATACAAAATTCTAGTTTCATATTTGCATACTGGGTAGTAATGAAATTCTGTTAAAATACATGAATATACACATCCTCATTTGTAGGAGAGCCATTGATAGGGATCCCCTAAGGTTTTTATTATTATTAAGAGGATAATTATTAAGTCTGAGCTGTGTATTATTTGTACCCTGCATTTAGGACTATTCATTACAGTATTCAAAACTCTGTGTATTCTAGAAAATAGAGTTAATCATCAAGGTTTCTTCCTATTTCCTATGAAACCTTTCTGGAATGAATTATGTCTTTATAATTCTAAAATACAGAAAATATTGCTCTTTTTAAAAATTTCTCTTGCTAAGCGACTGGTACAGCAACCATTGGGTTTCTGAAATATATACCCACTTTTAATTACAAGTGATAATCATTTTAATGAAATGATGGTTATTTTAGGTTTTTCTAAAGCTATTGCCAATTTTCTACTCAACCTCATGCATAATCAGTGGTTAACTCATGGAGAAACACTCTTGATGAGTGATTTATTTTCCTCAAGTTATGTGGCTCACAATTTAAGTACAAATGAGAAACTGCAAGCTCTTTTACCAATTCCTGAGTCCTTTTTTTTTTTGCCTGCTCCAAAAAGTTAGATCAAATGATGATTTTTTAAAAATCATTTTTCATTTCAAGACAACAGCTTTTCGAATTTGGGGGGCTATCTACTAACAATTCATTCAGAAAGAGTAGAAATGTACTATTAACTTGAAATCTCCAAGAAAATAAAATTGGTTATTTTTCATGATTCACCCCATAAAGTTAATTTCAAAATTAATTTTTATTTAAATAAAAAAATAAAAATTTCCTTTTAAATAATCAAGAACATTGAAATAAAATTGTGTAGCAACTATAATAAATATTAATAACATTAAATGATTTAGAAAAGTAGCTATTTGATTAAATTTTATTCATTAAAAAAAAATTAATTTAAGGTACTTACCAATAGTTGTACACTTCCAGCTTTATGCCCAGGGTAAACTAGTAAATGGCGCTCAGATGTTAAAAAAGGAGTTATTTCACAAAGGCCATTGGGATTGTTCCGTGTTTCTAGCGTATAAAGTCTTTCAACTTTTTCTGGGAAAGAAAATACGTTTATTTGTGTAGTTGTCGCAACAACTATTCTGAAAATAAAATCACTTTAGATCCATGAATGGGGAATATTAAAATAATTAATTGGCTATTTCTAAGTAACATACTGCCTCATGGAATAATTTGCTTAAAAGCCATCTAGATCTTATTTAGTACAAAGAAAAAAAAATAACCATAGAATGATTTTCTTCAAAATAAATGAAACTTTATAAAATTTGAGAGTAAAATCCTGATCGCTGAATGACATGTGGAGAAATGAGTATGTATTTAATTGCATGTATTTAAGCAAATATAGCTCTGAATCTATTCAAGTGAATTTAAAAAAGGGAGTTACATCCTATAGTTATTTTAAGTCATAAACAATCAGAAAATTTAATCAGATACTAATTTGATTTGAACATTTTAATTCTTGATACCACTGTAAAGCACTTAGACAGATACAAAAAATGGTTGTCATTTTCCAGCTAAATTACTAGTAAGAACCAATGCTGATAGTAATGTGAAGTATTACTCAGAACATCTGTGAGTGTGGACATACATGTGTACTAACATTTATGTATGAGTATTCACAAATTTTAATGAGCAAGATGAATTCTAACAATTATAAAGCCTAATAAATCATCAATTTTGACTGTTTTACGCTATTCAATTTTTTTTTCTTACTTCTTATTACTGTTTCACATATTTGGAAATTCTATTTAAAAAAAAATAAAAATGAAAGGATTTTTATACCTAAATAATTGATGGTCAAACTGTTTTTAATGATAAAAATACAAATAATTTACTTATTTATAAGTTCAGGGACATCGTTTTGGGGAATAGGGGGTTATCTAACTACAAATTCTGAAAAAAAACATTTTAATTAAAGAGTTATTAAAATTTAAAACCAATACCGAAACCTTTGAAGTTTATAAATTAGAATTTCACCAATAAAATGTTGCATTGGAATAGAAAAAAATTATTTTTGTCAACATACAACAGAAAAATCAATATTTGTAACATATAAGTGAAATGTTCAACTCCAAAAGAGTTTATACAATTATAATAATTAAAAAAAAAATTTGGGTAAATTAAAATATGTTAATATAGTCGGGGAAACCAGTAAAAGTTGGGAAATTTCAGATTTTGAACCCTTGCCCTCCCCAAGAAAATGTCTAGCAGCAACGTCCCAGAGGCACATAAATGTGTACAGTAAATATGAACACATATGTATATTCACCTCACTCACAGCTAATTGGCAGGTTGAACTCGACACATAAAGCAACTATAGTAAGTAAACACTCTAAATGTAAATGAATAAATCTTAATAAATATAACACAGCACTTATATAAAAAAGACTTGTAATTTCCTTACCATGTCTGCTGCAGCCTAAAATTACAATTTATTTTTGTTTTTATTATTACTTTGTTTTGTTCATGCTAAGAAAATGTACATTAAAAATAGGTAAAAAAATAACAAATATTTCATATAGATTTCCGGTTAAAGAATAATTCTATCTCAGAATAATAAATGTAAATTTGTGACCAGAAGCTAAATTTTATTGATTCACATTCTCATTTAAACTAGAAGTCCAATACTTCAATTATTATGAAACGGTAAATAGCTGATGTTTGAACTCCAAGAGTCAAAATTAACCATGATAAAAAACAATCCACAGGTTCTATCATAAAAGAAAATCCATGGCACACCACTTCAGTGGGGATTTGGCTTCAGGCTAACAACATATCCCATTGAAAACTATTGTTCAAAAACCTTATCCTCAACTGGCCGCACTATTCACAAGGAAACCACATAGCACCAGTCATTAGAACTTCACCTTTGGAGCATGGAATATTTTAGTGCTATATAGACCA
Organism: Halyomorpha halys; assembly: GCF_000696795.3. NCBI lineage: Eukaryota > Metazoa > Arthropoda > Insecta > Hemiptera > Pentatomidae > Halyomorpha > Halyomorpha halys. Next base: position 580,151 of record NW_027106118.1, on the reverse strand, counting down.
GGAGGAACTAAACTCCTCAAAATTGAAATAGACTATAGAATTGACATGAATGCCCTACAAAAGACTTGGTGGACTGAGCAGGGATCTATCAGGAAGAAAAGTTACACCATATATTATAGTTCTGACATTGACTTTCAGTCTGTAAGCTCTAGAATAAGTTATCATGTTAAAAAGAAGTTTTTAAATTATAGATTGTTTAGTTTCCATGATGTGACAGAAATATCAGAGGAGTAAGTCAAGGAAAAATATAACCTTCAAGATAAAAACATGTCCTTTTTTTACACAATAATCGTTGCAAGTGATTTTAATGCAAAAGTTGGTAAGGAAGTAATTTGTTCACCAAACATTGGTAATCATTATCTCCACAGTACCAATAATGGTATTGGCCATAGACTTGTTAACTTCTGTCCATTCCAAAACTTTTTATTTGGCAAGTGTCTATTCTCTCACAAAAGAATTTATCTCCAATGATGAAAACACAGTGAATCAAATCAATCACTTTCTGATTAGTGCAAGGCATCTATCAAAATTTAATGTAAGAACTTTCTAAGGAGCTATGGACTCAGAGCATTTTCTAACTATTGTAAAAGCCGAAGTAATAGACAGGATTTCAATAGTCAAAACAAGGATAAGATAAAGAAATTTAACCTACAAAGGCTCAAGGAACCTGAAATTAGACAAGTATGCATAAATAAAATCAATAAGAATAGAAGACAGATATTAAAGGAATGTGGCTAGCAACTGAGAAAACCATCTATGACACAGCAGAGGAAGTAATTGGCCCCAACTAAATAGAGAGAACAATCTGGTTTGATAAAGAGAGTAGTCAGATCACTACTCTGAAGAATGAGACCTACAAAGCTATGCTTCAAAAGAAATATAGACGTGCCTCCATTGACTTTTACAGAGAGTTAAGCAGAGAAAAAAAGCGAATTTCTTGGCACAAAAAAGGAAATTGGAAAAATAAAGAAAATAGAAAGACTGAAGAGTACCAATGATAGCCGTAAATTTATAAAAAGTTGAACAGTGAGGTAAAAACCGTCCATATCCCTAGTCTCAGCCTGTAAGGACATGGATGGATTAGTACTGAACAAGAAGAACCAACCCAGGTACTACTAAGATAGGATAGCCACTTTAATCATCATCTTAACAAAAATCAGGAACAGGAAACTTAACAAGAAGTTGAATCTTGAAAATAAACTTGAGCCCCCAAACAAAAAGGGATTATGTGTATCCTGGTGCTTTGTTTCTGAACTTGTCAATGGCTTCACAAGTGAAGAAACAAAGCGCTAGGCTTTGACAAACTGTCAGTCCAATTATTCAGGAAAGAGGGACATCAGCTATTCCAAGCATTATACAATCTTCTCGTTGATATATGGACTAGATTCTAGAGTGAGGAGAGTACCAGATCCCAATGCACCATGTATTTGTGAACTTAAGGCCTACTTACAATAACATTCAATTCATCAGACGATAAATCCTAATGTATTTATCAGCCAAGTTAAACTTATGATGAACAATATTAAACATGTAGTGTAGTGCATGTTCAAGAGGATCAATCAAAAGGATCTACCAATCGACAGTGAGACTACTTTGCTTCTCTGCTTTTCAATATTGGTTTGGAAAAAGTATAAGAAATTTAGTGATCAATACCAGTGGAATAATTATTATTCGGATAGTGTACACTTTGGACTACAGTATCACTAAAACCAAATACATGATGTTGGTCAAGCTAGAGATCCAAATAAAGATCATGTTCAAACTAGTCCTTACTCATTGTAATGAGTTGATCATTTTGTGTTCCTGGGGTCACAGGTTAATGATATATCAGTTGAGAAAAGGCGGGAGATAGTATCAGCCAAAAGGTACTAATTTTTAACTGTCAGATTTTGGGAAGCAACTTAATGACAAAAGTCATATAAATAAGATTATTTAAGGTATTGATCAAACCAGGACTTATATATGAATCAGAAAATTGGGATTTCTAGAAGTTGGATGAAGATAGATAGAGAGAAAAATCCTGAGACTATTTGGACATAGATTGTCCTGAGATACATTAACAACCCAATGAAATATGGTTCAATAGAATATTCCTTACATGAGCCATGAGCCTTGAGCCTGATGTAAGATTGTCAAGCTCAGCTCTCAATGCTAAGAGGATTATGATCAAAGGATGGAGCATCGTTAGATCCCAAAAAACTCATTGATGAAGAAATGTATGGCACTAGACACTAAGGCTGCTTGAAACTTCAATGGATGGATGGTGTTGGAGAAGATTTAGAGTTTGGAATTGGAAGACAGTTGGACTTGACCAATTTAACTAGCGAAAATTGCTTGAGGTCACAACCCAGTAATAAGTTTTAAAATTGAGTGAGTGTTCTTTTAACCTCAGTTTCATCCGAAAGGTAAAAGTTTTCTCTGAAACCTGACAGATAATCAGCAAGAATATGAGCTCATTTAGTCAATTGAAAGCTAATATGAAATTTTTTCCAAAGTAATTTTTGGAAGCTGTAATTTATTAATTCTGAACACTTCTAATTTAGAAAAATTTCACTTCTTACTTTTATTCACCTTACTGTTTAGAATTTTCTTCAGAGGACTTTTTACTATAAATTTAGTAATATTAATAAATATTCTTTTTTCCTTATTATATCAGTGTCTAATGAATGCCTATATAATTATATTACATTACATATATACTTATAGACTTGCACGAAACCAGTAAAATCATTGAATTGGTTAATTGCCAACTAATTAATTGATTGCCAATTAACCATAAAGTCAACAGAATCGGGACAATTGATTGTAAGGCATTATTGAAAATTAGTCATCCCTACTAAGCAGGTTATGTTAATCTTTTTTAATGCTGATTTTTGGTTTTGGTTAGTCGCACACAAAAAACAAAATACAGTATTAGGTTAACAATTATTTTACACTGCATTAAAAATGTATTATCAACAAAAAATAACAATAAATGCTAATGACTATCATCTCTAGACTGCAGTAAACATACCAAGATAAAATGTAATAAGTTAGTCAATTAAACACTTACTTGTCCCGTCTTAATCTGACTGCTTTAACAGAAGAAGAAAAGACTATTTCTAAAAGAAAAATATCACTAGCATCATCATAAATGAGGACAACATTATCAGGATATTTAGTTTGTTTGCCTCCTCCAACAATGGCTAATATATTTGTACGATTCAGCATTTCGCATGTCGCTAAGCTTCCAATTGCATCTGCATCTGATAAAATACATCCATAATTGATTAATTTATTACTGTAAAAAATATGTAAGCAAAATTAAGCAATACAAATAAGTATAATATAGACAACTATAACAATAATATAGTATAATATGCATACAAACATATACAAAAAAGTTGTTGCCACAAATATTGTTGATATAAATTTGAATAACATCAAAAACATTCAGTAGTGCTACATAATAATGTGGGTTTTGGCCATTTCTAGAGGTTTTATCAACTTCAAGGAATTAATTTCAATATAATTGAATTCATGAGAATTCAAGGAATCCTATGTTTAAAGCTTGTGACAATTATCAACCCATAATAAAATAATGGAGGAAGATAAGGTGATGGTAAATTTTGGCAAAGAAGTGATCTCAGTAGTAAACTCAATATCATTTTATGTTAATGTTCATTTAACATACTAATGTTAAAAATGAGGGGGTTGAAATTGTTAAATATTACCTCTGAAAGGACAGGTTAACATTTAATGGTATTTATACCAATAAATTAAATGTGTCCATGTTTATTTTATTTACAAATTTTTAATATACCTATCAATACACAATAAACTGTTATCAATGCTGCAGTTTGAATCTGTGAATCATGGACTTAATTAATTTAATAGTAATACCAGTTGATGTTCTTCAATGTTTCTTTTTATTTAATTGAATTTAACAAATTATTGAAGTGGAATTTTTCACAAGGCCATAATTTGTATTTCGGACTATCATGTCTCAAGCAATTATCTTGTGGTTTAATAACAGTTAACATACCATCCTGTATCATTTAAAATCAAAATTTTATCTATATCTAGGTACTGATTACTAGGCTTGTACCACACAAAAATTTAACAAACCAAATACTGTAGTGAAGATAACACAAAGTAAAAAATAGAAATAGTAAAAACAATTAACACTTACGTAGGCAAACAATATTAATATATGAACAATATGAATATGGATAAATGAACAAAAATTAAATTATAGATAAACGATTATGTAACACTAAGAATGTATGGATGAATAAAATTACATAAAAAGGAACATATAATAAGTACCTATAAGACCTACAATAAGTATTTTTTTTTTTTTTTTTATCAACTCTTTATATTATTATTCCTGGTATAGTGCCTTTAGAATATTCTTGCTTTTGCATGTGTTTACTGATTTGCTTCACAAAGCTGCCTTGAAATCATTGTTCAGTTCTTATTCCATTAAAATTTATTTATTAACTACTAATTTTTAATATTTAGTTTCACTAAGATCTTATTTCAGTTAGTATAGTTTATAGTTGTCTTTATACTTTAGTTCATATATTGTCTACAACAATTTCTTTTAACAGATTCTCCAACTAATTTTGTAATTCACGTTTTTTCCCACTTGTGCTAATTTACTCATTGCTGGCTCCAGTTTCTTATTCTTTTTGATTATTGACTATCTTTGATTCTTTTTTTCATCCTATTTTCCCTCTTTTTCCTTATTCTTTCTTCCTCACCCACTTGATTAAGTTATGCACACCGCATTTAATTACTGTTATTTGTTAAGAAAAGAGCACAAAAAAGAGAAAAAGAAAAAGGGGAAAAAAAGGAAAAACAAAAGATAAAAGAACACAAAAGAAAAAAAGACATGTTCTAATGTTGTATACTTCTAATGCTTATAATTATTATTGTGTACTTATATAGGCTTATGTATCGTAAGATTAAAAATATTGTCTGATTAGACTGAAATAAGTATGCTGTCTGACTAGCACCCCAATGAAGTTGGGCAGCACAACTTTGTATTTTAATAAAGTTTTTCCTCCTTCCTCTTCCTACAACTCATAGCTTATACACAACTTCATATCTACTTCTAAAATTTTGTCATTCTTCTTACATATTTAATTAATCACATATAAGTTTTTCTTAATAATTTTTACATATTACTTTAATTTTAAATAATTTACAATTTATAAAAGTTTCATTAAATTATTTTTTTTTCTTTCATTCTTAATTTTAATACAACTATTTTCCCATAAAGATTCAATATTCGTTTAATATGACACAATAAATTTTGCCCATTATTACCTATGTATCTATATTATCTTTTTATGTGTCTACTAATTCTGTATTTCTTTTTATTTATTATATCCCACCGCTGTCACCAGGGAGTCTCAGGTGTCATGGCCGCTAATGCAGAACAGTGTTTGAATCGCTCTGCCTTTGTTATTTTCTCATCTCGGCAGTCTTTTGAAGCCAGCAATTAAATTTTGTCAACAGTGTATTTATAAACAGGAGAACATTTTTAAGTTCGCAAATAGTGAGGTGAGAGCCAAATTGTTAGCCATTATAAGTAATAAATTGGTGACTGTTTAGCA